>NC_141546.1:21485000-21662500 GCF_021556685.1 Rattus norvegicus | reverse complement strand
AGTGAGAAACTGTTTATGGAAGGGGGAGATGATGTCAGAGTTCAGCTGGGATTGCAGAAGTGGGAGGAGTGTGAGAGAGAACTGGTGTTTCTAATGTCTTCAGCTGAGACAGTGGATTCCAGTAGAGAAGAGGGAACAGATGGCAGAGCAATCAGCTTTGGATGAAATGTCAGTCTGCAGGACAAGGCAGCAAACAGAAGTCAGAGAACTGAGGCCTAAGAGGAAGCTGTGTAAGGCCTTGGCAGGTCTGGTGGAGAGGCCCCGGCAGTGGACATTTAATCAATGAGGCTTTCTTTGCCATGTCGCAGCACTATCTCTGGAAATTAAACTCCCGTCTAGTCCTACCCATAAGTGTAAGTGCTATCCGGGGACAGTCTGGGGCTATCCAGAGGTACTCTGGGGTATCAGGGCCATCAGAGGTATCTTTTTTTTTTTTTTTTTTTTTTGGTTCTTTTTTTCGGAGCTGGGGACCGAACCCAGGGCCTTGCGCTTCCTAGGCAAGCGCTCTACCACTGAGCTAAATCCCCAACCCTCAACAGAGGTATCTTGAAGTGCACTGTAGAAATGTGGTTTAAACCACACCGGGGTCTATTTCATTTCCTGTTGGGGTTTTGAGGTTGGTTTGTCAATGCTCCCGAGAGCTGGACTGATTGAGTCTAAGGCAAGAAGGTAGATTCAAGTGCAACTGCTCTGTGGTTTTGCAACTGATCTTTAGAGTCATTTGTGGTTGCTGCTGTGGTCCTAAAAAACCACGAGATGAGCCTGAGGTTGAATTACACATTCACTTGTATTTCCTGTGAATTTGGTTCATCCAAGATCTGAATGGCCACTAAGCACTTATACGCTACAGTTAACAGAAATAGCGACCATGTGTTCCCTGTTCTGGAGGAATCAGTGTGGGAATGGAGATATGTGAATGGCTAACTCGTAACGAGGCATGTGAACATTTTAGTGGGGGCAGATGAAGGGCTAAGGAAGGTGGGAAAAAGTCTCCCCAGCTGTGTAGAATGGGAGGTAGCCTTTAAGTGAAGAACTATGTGTTTCTTCTAAGAATGGCACAGAGGTGATCAGACAGGGTTTGAGGAGGCACAGGAGCCTCGGACAGACATAGTAGTGGGATTTGTGTGCCTCCCTGCCAGGCATGCTGGACTCTGAAAAATGTAAAATGAATCAGGGGCCTTTGTGTCTGTAGGTCTTCACAAACCTATGTAAAGGGCCACTAGAGTTTTCTAGAAGTAGAGAGACTTTCTAACCCCATATTGAGGCTTCCTGCCTCCTAGACTTTTGGAACTAGGGGATAGCTGCACAGGCGATACAGAGATCTCATGAAGAATTTTGATATGTAGGATGTGGGCAAGTATATAGTAAAAACTTTTTATTTTGAAAAAATCCATATCTGAAGAAAAGTAGCAAGTGTGGTACAAAATCACCAGTACTAACTTCTGCCACACTCGTGGATGTCAGGATGCTCCAACCACCGTTTGCTTCCAGCCTGCATTCTGTGAGGACATTCTCCTACATCTAGACAGAGCACCACCACATCTAAAAGAGTCACCACTAACTCAGCAAGAGCCTGCTACCCACAGATCTTATTCAGAAATGTCTGCTTGGGCTGAGAGATAATTTAACCCACAAAACATTTTGTGGATAGATAGCTATCCACAAACACACAAAGACCTGATTTAGATCCTCAAAACCCAAAACAAGAAGCCAGGCGTGCGTGCTTTTAATCCCAGTGCTGGAGAGACAGAGATTGGCAGGTCACTGCAGTTCACTGGCCGGCTAGTCTAGCTCATTTAGTGAGCCTCAGGTACTACCAACAGACCCTATCTCGAAACATAAGGTGGGGGCTGGGGAGACAGCTCACTGGTTCAGGTGCTTGCAGCACAGCTCTGGGGGGCTAGATTGGAAGTGCCAGAAGCCAGCTGACTGCTGATGGTACATGAGCCCCGTGTAATTCCAGCCTTGGGAGGTACAGACGCAGGATTCCAAGCAAGCTGGTTGTTAAGACCAACCACAATCGGGAGCTCCGGGTTTGTTTACGAAAGCCCGCATCCTTAAATGCGGTGGAAAAACAACTGAGGATGATTCTTATTATCAATCTCAGGCATGTGTATGTGCACATACCCATGTGTGCATGCACCCACACACATGTATGACACCTCCAATGAGATGGAAACAACTGGGTGGGCAGCTCCTGAGAAGCAACATCTGGCATTTACAGCTGGCTTTCCAGTGTACCAGAACAAAAGTGTACCCCTGCACAAACATCCACACCCACACAAAGTGACTGTCTAGGAAGGACTTTCTACACTGAGTTGATTGAGGTGGGAAGACCCCTCCTGAATATGAGTGGTAACAATCTAAGGGCTGAGGTTCTGGCTTAATGAAGAGGAAACTGCTAACTTGGTACAAGATTTCTCCACTGTAACAGACCACGAGACAAAATAAACCCTTTCTTCCTTAGGTTCCAGCAACCTGAAGATAGTTAACATGGAGTTTGATTCAGTGAGTGACGGTGTGCTGGCCTGTGCAGTCTGCTGACCACACTCAGAATGAGGGAGCTGGCATTCCCAGCATGCTTGATATCGCATTCTCGGACTGTTCTCATGTAGATGGCCTGCAGACTTTGAGAGCAGCCACAATTTAGAGAGGTTACTTGGATTCATTCCAGCTCTCTAGAGAGAAAAACTCTGCCTCAAGTTGTTTCATGTGCTTGTTACATTTTAGGTTCAGGTGTAGAGGGTGTTTTAGAAACGTGAACCTGTGTTCTCGGCAGCTGAAGAAGACCGTGCTCACAGTCCACAGCCCAGCTGGGCTGTGCGAGCTACACAGTCAGCTGCAGACGGAATGAGGCCCTTTGTTCTCACCAATGGTCCTCTGGGTGGAGAAGCGAAGCACAGGTCCTTTCAAGGGTAGGAACTCCTGGAGGAAGTGGGAACTAACTGCCCTTGGACCCTGGCGCTGGGGCTGTGTGACCACATCCCACTCCCATGGCTCTCACGCTTTTTCCCTCTCCCCTCCTTCATATGTAGGTTGAGTTTGACCTTGTTTTATTTTAAGTTACTCAATAACTTGAGAGCATTAGGGAATTATTTTCTGAAATACACTAGCATTCTCAATAAAGCAATTTAATCTGATTCTTGTGACCTACATCAGCTAATGGTTTATGAGAAATCCGTTTTCATTTAAATCTGCATTTGTTGTTTAACTCCTATTATGGCTACATATCTGGGAAGCTGTCAGAGCACGCATTACTGTAAGGAGAGCATTTGTGCTGGCAAAAGCTGATGGATTTTCATAGGAGCCTTTGAGTCAAAAGCAAAGGGAAGTGCGTTCTCATCGCCTCTGACAAAATACCCAACACAGCCCACGTAAGGAGGGAGTTGTCTTGGCTCAACGCGAGCGTATGAAGTGACTGGGCGGGCGTCTTTGACCCAAACTCAAGAAGCAGAGACGAATGACATAGGTCCTGCTTAGCAGAGTACCCTCATGTTTCTACTATAAAGACTCGGGTGGTGCATACAGATGTGCTATGATGTTCTAGGTGTCCATGAAACAGCAGCTAACTGACACAGCTACCTTGGGATTCCTGTGGATAGGAATGTCACATTGTAGTATACTGAGAAACCAGATACACTGTCACCAAATTGCTAATGGTGACTGAAAACATTCTTGTATCTGGTCAGGCATACAACACACAGAGGAGCTCCTAAAATCCAACCAATGCTATGAATTAACCTAAAAGACTCTCCTGCCTCTCTGGTCTACCTACCCCCTTTCGATGGTGTGGTGTACTCATGCGGGATGGCAGGAGTTGGGGTGGGGTTAGGGTGGCACTGTACAGAGACCAGAGGTCTTCAGTTCTTCTCAACCGTATGTCAATGCGTTGAGAACAAGTCTCTACTGAACTTGGAGCCTGCCATTCCCAGAGTGGCTGCGCAGTAAGCTCCCGGTATCCTCTTGTGTCTACCTTGCAGTGCTGGGGTGACAAGCGCGAGTCTCTGCACCTGGGTTTGTGCGAGGGCACTATGGCTCTTAACACAGATCTTCCTGCTTGCCAGCGAGCACTTTACCCACTGAGCCACCTCCAAACTCTCTTTGAATTATTTTTCATTTATAAAACATCTATCTGCTACGTGCAGCCTTTCATATAATCCTAAGTAGATTGTGACTAATTAGCAGAGATAAATGTACTGCTGGGTCTTTTGTTTTCCATTCTGTTTTGGCAAGGGAAACCAACTCTGGAATGAAGCCCACTATAAATTATTGGTAAGGCATATAGAACTAGTCAACTAGAATATGTACACTATTGGGGAAATGATTTTGCCTGGCTGGACTGGGATGTCAAACGAGGTCTGTCTGTCATTTAAAACCTCCCAACTCAGCACAAATAAATGTTCTATAGTATATAAAGTGAATCTGCAGCTCTTTATAGTAAAGCTTGTTTTTTAACTCTACATTTTGTTGTTTAAATGCTTTGAGATAAGTGCATAGATGTACCAGGATTTTTAAAAGAAAATCAGAAATATCCACATGCTGTGAATCGCAGTTCAAACCTTCTGCTTGTACAAATGCAAAATACAAACACAACTGGCCCTGACTGAAATGTATTGCTGGGTGGGTAGAAATGGGTAAACTCTTGCCTGTGCTTCAGATGCTTGATTCACAGCGAGTCTGTAACAAAACCAGCTCAAGGCTTAGGGTTGTGTCTTAATTTCCATAAAATGAATTGGATTTGATGTGGACTTTCTATACAATGACGATAGCTGTAGACCGTGAGACCCATATATCCCTCACAAAGACTCAATTTAAAATATTTAGGCAATGAGTAAGATGACTTAGTGAGCAACAGTGCTTGTCACCAAGCCTGATGACCAGAGTTTGATTCCTGGTACCCATATGGTGAAAGGAATAATACACACACACACACACACACACACACACACACACACACACGCACACACACAAACACACACAGAGTGATTGTAGGCTCACATTTATTTTCTGCTTCCCAGAATGCTGAGTGGTATTACTGCTAAGATCTGAGAATGAGGGACCATCAGGCATGCTTCTTTACACTGGTGTTATCTGACAAACAAATGCTACCTCTGCATCATCTTCCAGATGGGCAAGCTTCATTCATGTATAAAGATGAGTCCACTTAAAGGGCTCAAATTAAACACAGAGCCAAGGGAAGACAGTGGATTTTAGTGCTTCTCTTTGGTCCTGCTGTAATCACAGCCGGAGCAGAGACAATGGAGTTTTCCAGATCACTGCTGGCTTTGGTTGGAGACAGTTGTCTTTGGAAACCTGAGAATGATCCCCAGGAGTGCCTTGCAGGCACTTCCCTTCAGCTCCTGAGAGATGGGCGGAAGCATCATGCTCAAGACTTAATCTCTAAAGACTCAAAATATTCATGACTCGGTCTCTTCCGTTATTGTTGTTTATATTCTCTAAAAAGGCTTATTATGAAAGTATCTGTTTATTGACTGTCTAATAATCCCCTTGATGGACTCTTAGTCCCACATTCAGAGAGCAATACCGCAGGGACCATTCCCTGATAGACGCCTAATTATCACACAGAAGTCGAGATAGGTTATAGACAGCTTGAAGACCCGGGGTACAATGTCTGTCTTTGCACTGGCAGCGCTCTTACCTTCCCCTGAAAGTCTCTCGTTAACTGCCTCGCTATGGGCACTGTGCACACACTGACTCCTTATTCTTGAGGAAACATGAAGTGGTTCCGTCACTTAAAAGTCTTTGTTTCCCCCAGATAGACTCAAATCACCCTTCTTCCAAATCTACACACTACTTCCCCAGGAAACCCAGGTTACTCTGCACGGCAGCATCCCTGCCTGACATCACTGCTCAATAGCCCTCACTGCCTGAGCAGGAAAGACTCCATCTTCTTCTCTTTAGAGTCCTAAGCTTGAGAATAGTGTCTTACACTTAAGAGTGTTTGAATGAATCTACTGTATGGTTTTCTATATGAACTATGAATATGAAGTCGAACAAACACTTTATAGCCAAAAGCATCATGCTAGGCTCCATGCAAATACACACAGGCCCTGTGGAGTGCCTCCCATGGGTACAGGTACCTGCTGCCCAACGTAATGGCCTGAGTTTGATTTTTGGGACCCACATGGTTGAAGACGAAAACTAACTTCTAAAAATTATTTTCTGACCTACATAAACATGCTGGGGCACATATGTACCTATATACAGAAACACATTCACACAAAATAAACAAATAATGTAGTTCTAAAGATAAAATAAATGTATACTTGGAGTGGAGATACTGGCTGAATATTTAGCCAGTTTGGGCTACATAGAGGGGTATGTCATAAACAAGCAAATAAATACACCCAGAATATTGGCAAACTAATTTCCTAAGGGGAACTTCAGATGAGTTTCCAACCCCCGCCTGCAAATATAGAAGACAGGGCAGAAGCTGCAAGAGGTGGGGGTGAGGGCAGGCAGATGGTGGACCTGATGAGGCACAGGGAAGTTTGTAGGGTGGTGGGAATATCTCAGGGGGCATAGTCGTTACAGGGGTGAGGCATTCGTCCGAACTACCAACTACACACTTTACATGTATGTGTCTTATTGTTAATTAACGTCATTTCAAGTTTGGATTTCTAAAGTACATTTAAGAAAATGGAAGAAGTCTTTGGAGTTTATTGTTAGCGTGAGAGACAGGTAGTGATGGATAGCATTGCTTTGCACCACTGTTTAATATCTACTCTTGGGGCTTGCACTTTTTTTTCTCCCCTTCTTACTTTGCCTAAACGGGAAATCAGCCTTCATTGAGTTACCGCAGCTGGAAGTAAGAGAGCCGAAGTAATGAGCAAACTGACAGCTGACTCCTGGAGGTGCTTAATTTTAGTGCCAATGCCTTCGGGGATTCTTTGTAACTCCTGCTTGAGTCTTAACTCAAGCTATGAATCATGAGTACTGAGGGTGGGGAGGGAGACTGCAGCAACACTGCTCAAAGCGAAGAACATTCTGAATGGCTTCAAGTCCGTTTATTTAAAAGGGGTCTGAACCCCACTAGGCTTTATAACATTCTCTTCTTTCCAGCTTTGCCATTGAATCTTACTTGAGTTAGTTTAAAGGAGTTTAAAAGTGTGTGTGTGTTCACACATGTGCGTGCATGCACGTGTGTATTTATGTACATGAATGTGAATGTGTGTAAATGTGTATAAGTAAAAGTGTCTTCACAAACAAGTGGGGCTTGTTTGTTTTGTAACTCAGAGCTTTCTTTCCCTCCATGTTTCTCCTACTAGCCTTAGGATACCTGACTCCAGTGAGCCTCTGTTTGCCATGAATTATGCATCCAGAATGTTTGATGTGTTTGAGCATTTGTACAATATCTTCCTGTGTTAGTGAGGGTTTTCAAGAAAGATGAGACCAATAGGAGATGGATACAGAGAGGTGAGAGCTTTCAGCATGGTGGTGGCTGGGATGGTGTGTTATTTCTCCATAACACAGTGCTGTGTAGAGTGGAGACTAAGGAGGCTGCATCTGTATCCACTCAGCTGCTTACGGGTGCTACAACTGTGCAAACGAATACAGAATTTCTGTCCATTTCAAGAGCAATTTATCATTGTGTCTTTGTGACGTTCCACTAAATGAAGAACTTCCTTTCAAGCGCAGTTATCGTGAGTCCCATATTCCTGCCCACATGGTTTAATAGTCTAGACCTATTTTCACTAAAGTATTTCTTAGTATTGGGATGTTGGGTATGATGTATAACTGTAGGTGTGAACTTGTTTGGATCAAGAGGCATGCAGACATTTGGTAAAGCAGCATGCTGCTAACATGAAAGCTCCTAGTTTATACCTGATATACCAGCCATCAGGAGGCTGAGGCAGGCTAATGATTGTAAGTTCAAGTCCAGCTGAGGCTGCATAGTCTTGTCTCCTTACCACCACTCCCCAAAGATAGCATGTTGGATATCAGAGTATGGGAGGAGGCTATGGAATGGATTAGATAGGCAAGCCTATGCCCTAGTGCACCCAGAAGTCATCTAGTAAGCCAGCAGCCCAGAAAGAACAGGTATGTGGTTTAGTCCTGTTCACTTTCCCACTCCCTTAGAACCAAAGCACACTTGGTTCCCCTGCCCTGACATTGAAAGCACATGTGTGCTCTCTGGCCTTTAGACTCTGGGACTCACATGAGTAGTCCTCGTTCCTCAGGCTTAGACTAGAATAAGAATTTCCATGAGTTTCCTCATGGTCCTTCTACCTTAGGACTTAGACTGAGAGGCAACCTGGCATTGCACGGTGGATTCTCAGCCAGACCAGTGGTCTGCCATCAGATTTGTCAGGTCCTTCCTCATCTCCCTCTTCTCTAACTATCAGTGTTCATCCCTAAGGATCCAGTGGGTCAGCCATTGTGAATGTTCTGGATTTCCTGCACCATCAAATCACTTTACTGGTTGCACCTTGCTGCAGGGACATTAATTATGTCTCTGAGCTTTCTTATTATGACAATATTTTGCATTCTGTAACTTGCAGCACAGGTTACTTGGTAAGCTGGCTGGGGATAGTTGTCTCCAGTTACAGGCTCAATGTAGAGAACTGGGGGCTAGACTCCTAGGGACCACTGACACTCAGAGCTCAGTGCTACAGCGCTAAGTGCACTTTAATTGGAACTGTTGGTGAGGTGAACAGTTTTCCTACCCTGTCTTAGGAGCAGTGTCTGGGGCCTGTGAATTAAATTGATGGAAAACAGATTACAAGAGACCAATAGTTGTTTAGACATGCGATTTGTGAATGAGTAACTGAAAGAGGTGGCCGGGATGAGCGATCTTATGCCAAGCTGAATAGGGGAAAGGACAATGGGGAACAGTGGGAAAGACAACTGAGGAACCTTAGTCAGGAAAGACAACTGGGTCTCTAGGAGCATGAATGGGAGGTGAGAGTGTGACAGTGGTGGTCGGGGTCCTGGGACTCAATGGAAGGGATCGACAGTTATTTACTCTTCTCCTCTGTCCTGGGATGGACCTGCCCTAGAGTGGGAATTCATGGAAGGATTTCTCAGAGGTTTTAACTGTGAGCCAGATGAGGGATGCTCTGAGAAGGCTTGGTTTTCACTGTTGACCCCCAGACACAGTCAAGTAGAAGGATCATTGTTCTCAACTTGAGGGTGTAGGCAGTCACTGCAGAACATAGCTCTCTACTCCTTACCCCTGACTGCCTTTGCTGAATTCATCCTGCCAAACTGACAATAGATTCCAGGCACCTAGAACCTACCAAGACTCAGCACTTAATATCAAGGATGCCACAGCTGTCATTACTCTCTGATGTGATGAGACAGCACTAAAAACCATAGTTATGCTTTCAAGTCTCCCTCCCTCCCTCTCTCTCTCTCTCTCTCTCTCTCTCTCTCTCTCTCTCTCTCTCTCTCTCTCTCCCCCCCCCTCCCCTTCGGAACTGGAGGTTGGATAAAAACAATAAGGAATGGCAGGGCCTCATGGTGCACTTCCTATAATCCCAGAATTTAAGAGACAGAGATAGGATGACAGAGAACTCAAGGCCATTTTGGACTACAGAGTGAGACCCCATCTCAAAGTCAATACAGCAAGCATCAGGACTGTGGGGGCAGTGTTCACTTTGTGAAAGTATGGCTGAATATACACAATAGTAGTCTAGGGGCCTGGATTTCTGTCCCAGTGCCACAGAAAGGTTATATCTGCATAGGTATTTGGGAGTCTTCAAAGGTTCTGTACACATGAAAAGTAGGGGCTATTGAGGTCCCTAACTAATTTGGTTTCTAGAAGTTTGAATTTGTCTTTGGAGCTGAGCCCCATCAACTCTTCCATAGTTAGTGTCTGTCACATCATCACAGCCTTGGCCCAGCAATGAGTAAGGCTTGGCTTTGGTCATCTTCACTATCTGCCTTGATACATCCTTAAATTCTTAAGGATGATACTTAGAAAAGTAGAAGGGACCCTAGTGTCTTCCCTTGTGACCTTCTCTTCACAGTAGAGCTTTAAGGCTCAGTCTTCTCTCTGTTTCCAGTGGGCAGCAAGAGTTCATGAGTAGGGCTGGCTCCCTTTATGCTCAGTTCCATGTACATGGATGGCAGTGGAGAAAAAGCTCCTTTCCTGCTCCTCCTCTGTCCTGTGTTTCCTTTGACACAGCTCTTCCCTTCAGAATGTACATCCAGGCTCCAAAAGGGCAGGGACACTTGTTTGCCATGTGCGATGGTGTCCCTGATGCACTGAAAGATGCTTGGCCCATGGTTCTCAGTAAACTTTGGTGTACCTGTGTGAACTGGCTTGCCTAGTGGGTGTGCAAATCCTTGTTAAGACTTAGCTTCTTTCTTTACCATCTTGTTGACTTTATCGATTTGCCAGACTCCTCACTTACTACCATTTGCTCACATTCTGGCAGCCAGGCAAGTTGATCAAGCCAATTGTTTTCCACTCATTCTGGAGCTGGCATCTTTTATCATTTCTGCCCTCTGGGGAACCTGGGCTCCCCTGACAGTCTTTTATAGCTTTTCTCTACTTTATTACCATCAGCAACTTTTCTTGGCTGTTCCTGGGGTATAGAGCAAATAAAGACAGTGGGGAGTGATGGCTGAATAAGGACCATACAGACTGATGGGGGGGATGGCACATGTAACCTTGGCCTCTTGCAGGAGCCCTGTGGTCATGTTGCTTCTTCTTTTTGAGGTAGATTTGGGTTGCCTGGACTAGTCAGGATGACAGGGATGTCTTACTTGATCCAGGAAGGACATTGATGAAAGATTAAAAGGTTATCGTTGTTTCTGGGAAGAGTGCTGTTGTTTCTGCAAGAGTGTTAGCTCTAGCTAGATGCATTCTTTGGATGGGCACAAAGGGAATAATTAATGTCTGCATCAGTTACCCTGCTGTGGCTGTGACCACAGTACCAGACACAAACAACTTAAGGGAAGAAAGGTTTGTTTGGGCTCCAGTTTCATGAGATCTCAACTCACACCTACAAGGAAAGCCAGGGTGGAGTTCATAGTGTTGTGCATTCTGCATAGGTTCCTCATAGCAGACCAGAAAACAGATAGAAGCCTGCCCCATGACCTCTGAGAGCCAAGCCCCACCTCCTAAAGTCTCCACAGTCCAGCACACTGGTAGCACCAGTGGGAAAGAACACTGTAAAGGTGAGCTACTGGGGCATCCCAGATGGAAAGTGTAGTGACTTCTAGGCTACCACAAATAGCTTAGATGCTACTCTTCATCTCTTATAAATATACATATGTTACAAGGTCACCGATACAATCTTCTTGACTTATTGTTAAGTATACAAGGCATCAACTGAACCAGCATTTTGGCAGCATGCCATGCTGTTGGAAACCTAGCAGCATACCATTTTGTGCTTTTACTAAAAGGTCCTTTAAGGCATCATCTAGTCAGATGCAATTTGCATAAGGTAACTTGTCTATTTAAGAGTTGAATTATATCTAAAATCCTTATCTCCTATTGCAAATGGTATTGATTGTAGGTTAGATATTCAAACAAAATCAGTGATCATCATGACTTGTATAATATTGAATGTGGCTTTAGTGGGTAAGTGTCTTGGTTATAGTACACTTTGTTAGCATGTAGTAACAGCTGTGGCTAGGTCTGGTGCATTTTTCTTTTGCTAATTTGACTAATTATACCAAGTATATCACGCTTTGAATCAACACCATCTCTGGCAGCCGTGACTGCTTGGTAGGTTAGGTTTCTCAGTGAGAGGATTGTCATGTACCACTACAGGGCTCCCGGCCACAACATGCCCTTGGATCCATGGCATATACAGGCATGTAAGGCAACTAGGCTGTGGCTGGGACAGTGACTGTGAGGTGAGTAAGCTTCAGGAGGTGGGGCTCACCTTGTGGAAGGTCACTGGAGACAGTGAACGTCATAGGTATTCTGTTATTTTTCTTCCTGTTCAATTACTGAAACTCTACCCCACCCTCCCTACTTCTGCCATCCTGTCAACCACCAGCACTGTCATCATCTCCTTCTCCATTTTTCGTCATCATCTAAGACTTTTAAAGGATGGCTTTACTCTAGACTCTGGTTTCTTCAAGTACAGAAACTCAGAATACTCTAGAGAGAAATTGCACAAACTTTGGAACTTATGCAGTGGATCCTCAATCGAACTTTGTCAAGATGCAGTTCCTGCTGTCTCACTGCATCAAAGTGGTGGCCGTTGTTCCCCCAAGTAGACTGTTGATGCATGAATGTCCTGGAAGGATTGTCCCCTGCTGCAGGAAAAGTAGAAGCCAAAGACTTGCCTGTTACCAGGCCCTTTCCTTTCTGGCCACTAATTGGATACATTTTCTATGGCACACTACAACAAGTAAGTAGTCTGGCCTGAGTTGAAGTACCAGATAAAATAGAATGGTATTTTTTTTTCCCAATCTCATTTCAAATATCTCACTCAAGCATCGGATAGATGGCCTACTACAGAGAGATATGCCATTTCAGTAGGGAAAAAGAGAAGCAATATAAGTGTAAAGTCCAATCTTTGAGACTTCTTTTAGTGCAACCATTAAATTTAGGTTTCTCTATAGAATATCAAATGTGGCCAGTATAGATCAGTTGGATGTAACCACTTCATGCTATGGTTCCCCAGAGGCTTTCTGGTTAACCCAAAAGCTGGGGACGCCTAGCTGTGAATGGAGTGAACCATCCTGTGTTGTCCAGTTCATTACCATCTACTTATGTTCCTGTACAGGTTCATGTGCCTGGACTTGTACAACGCTATTAGAACTGTGAAGGTCAAAGTCATGAACCTTCACTACTTTACCTCCCACCAAATTTATGCAAGTATATCACCACACCTGTGTTTTTATAAAGACGTACAAATCATAAAGTAGTATGAAATAATTCCTGATCCCTGATACGAAAGTTCCCTAAAGCTATAGTAATAGCCAGCACAAGCCTTGGTTAATCTGCATAGTGTACAAAAGATACCACACACATAACCAGGCACCGTGTTTTATGAAAACTTGCTGGAAAATAAGTTTTTTCTTGAAAGCTGTAATTTTCTGGCAAAATCTTCCCTTGGCCACTGCTCCTTATTGTGTAGTCTGTTTTTCTCTTTGATCTTTACTTTACGTTCTTTGAAAAAATAAATTGCAGTGACACTTAACAAATTGGCCCAATATATTGCAGCCTATACTTGTTCTTGTGCATTCTACTAAAGTTCTCACTCCCTTTAAAATTTCATGAGTATTTTATTTCAGTATCCCATCTTGCTCTCAAGGAAGGCAATGCCAGACACAAATTCCCAAGGCAAATTGATGGTGTGCACGTTGTTATAATGTACTTGACAAGAGCTTTGAACTTCTTCTCCAGCTTTAGTGGACAGAGCTCCTGTTCCCTCTCCTGTATCAGTGACTTGCTTCTCTTAACTTCCTGATGAAAGAGAACAGAAGAGTGATTCATCATTAGCTTCAGGCCATAGCCTCAGACGTTTTTCTTCTTTCTGCCTAACTAATCACCATCATTACTAATCATGAAAACAAACTGTAATACCATATGGCCAGGCTGAGTGTAGGACAAAACTGTGTGTAAATTAGACCTGCCACTGTCCAATGACTTTAAGAGGTGGACTATCAAAACTAAGAACATGTTTCCCAATCTGCCTTGGTGGAACTTAGTTGGGTGGAGTTGAAAATTGAGGAGCAGAATCTAATTTTAAGGAAACAACATTAAAATTAAGTGAACATTTCTCTGAGCATGAATTCAACAATCAGGTTGCATGTTGGCTTTATTGAAAAGTGATGGTGCTGCAGGCTTTGGAGCAGATCCAGGGAGAATATTTGCATTTGCTCTGGCATGCGGTTCAGAATGGTATCTCTCTGAAAATCAGGAAGTGCCTGTAGGCAAATCCCTACTGCAGTGCTCTGAGCAGAGAGGTAAACTCACTTGACCTTCATCCAGGCTCCACCATCTCCACTGGCTTACTGAGGTCACATGGGCTCAGAGAGGTTAAGTGACTTGCCCTCCCGCCATAGTCAGGGGTGACAAAAAACAGAGATAAGAAAACCAGACTGATTCCACCTTGCTTTGCACTCATTACTGAGTTCCCTGAGCCATTACTTAGAAGATGAGGTAAATTATATGGAGGGAAGATTACCAGTACATTGGCATATTTGTCTCCAGCTGTGTTTACAGTGACAGTGTTTGGTTGGGTATAGTTGTTAAGAAATGGTCTCTCATAAAATTTCCACAATCTGTCATTTTAATAGTTTCCTGTAATTTTTTTTTCCTGCTACCATAGCTCAAAGTAGTCTCTCCTTCTCTGTATATACATTCACATCCATGGGTCATGCTATGGCTTGATCTGTGAGTTAGATGCTAAGAATGGCTGAAAGCGTGAGTCATCAATACAGCTTGGGGGGCTTTGTTTGTTTGTTTGTTTTTTAAGAAAAATAATTATCCCGGGTACACAATTAGAAGGAACGTTACTGGATTCACGTCTAGCTGTTCACCAGACAAAAGCCAGTGCTCAGCAGACAAAACTTAGGGAAGGAAGGTCTCGAGTTTTACTTGGTGGCAGGTATTCTGAGAAAATAGCAAGGCTGTTGTCTTCAAAGCTTCATGGGAAACCCAGGCACTGAAAAGGCTTTTTACAGAGAGGGAAAAAAGAAGGAGACAAGAGGCAAGAAGAAGGGGCTAAGGGCATGTGTATCCCTTTTCTGTTTGTTTGTTTGTTTGTACTTCTGAAAACCTGACCTCTTGAAACTTGTTCCTGCAGTTCCTTGAACAAACTTCACTTCTCTGCAAATTCAACCTCACAACAATTGACACACTTTGTATCAGTCGATAAGTAGGTAGAGAAAAAGGACAGTGACCTGCTCTGATGTAATTTGAAGCTCACTGTGTTATGAGTTTTATAAATTTACAGAAAGAGTCTTCAGCAGTTAGCTTCATAATAATTTAGGTGTGGCTTCTCTTAGAAGGTGAGGCATAGGGAGGGCAGGTGACCATTCATAGTGCAGAGGGAAGACCACCCACAAAGGACTGGCCACCTCTCCAGGACTTTGTCTCTAATCTGGATTGTCTACTGGAGCAATACATCCACTTTCCTCTTTATTGAGCCCGTGACTCACATTCCTGTGACTATGTCCATTCTCTTGTGTTCTGCATTGACTTTTCCACTGTGGTTTACCTTCCTGGCACTTGCTATGGAATATGTCCTAAACAAATTCATTGCATGTCATCTCTGTTTCTCTCAGTGACACGATGGTGTCCCTTTCAAGGCTTTGTTTTGTCTTCTTCATGCTTGTGAGCTCTTCGTTGCCATTCGTTGCCTGACCCTACTCTATGTGAGTAAGAACTCAGTTCTTTAAGGGAATGGTGGCCACTGGGACTTTGACTAGGCTTCAATGAGTATATAGCAAGCACAAATTAGATTTGGGTTTTCTCTGGGGGAGAGGGGTCACAAGGATAAGGGGAGGACCTGGGAAGAATGGAAACAAGTACTATAAAGTCTAATTAACAGATTAGGACTATAGTATTGTGCAGAGTTTGAATGTTACAGGTCAACCAGAGGCCAATACCCTTACCTTAGGTTAGCTGTATCCTGGAAACAACCATTCCTTTCCCACCTCTGTGTCAGAACGAACATCCTGTGGCTACCTAATGATAGAGAAGCAGCAAGATAGGGGAGACTTTTCTATAGGTCTAAGATGTCATTCGATGACATTTTAAGCTTTCGGGTTAGAGCAAACTAGTGGCCTGCTGTACCCGCCTCTCTGACGTGGCCCCCATTGTAGTTTAAGCTTGCCTCCATTATAATTTCTCTCTTCCGTAAAACTGTAAAACTCTCTCCACATTGAAATATGGAATTTGGGGTAGCCTAAATCTGTGTTCCCAGGCCATGGTCACTCAAACCATGAGTTAGCTTCATAATGGCTGCAGGACAAACGACCTCTTACTCCTTTTCAAACGAGGGCTGTGTCAATCCATAAAACCTCTTAGCATACTGTACCGACATTTTGTTGACTCGAGCCATGGCCCCTCACTACAGATCTCCCAACCTGACCCAGACGGATCAGTCTTACTCTTCAACCTTTTGGTGTTTTTCCATTGCCTGCTATAAAGTCCTATGACTGGCACTTGCTGCTGGCCAGAGTCGTCAGTCTACAGCCTGTGCTGTCTCCCTGCCCTGTGGGGTCTGCTGTCCTGGCCTATGGAAGAGACCTGAGAGTGTAGGCATCACGAGAAGTAACATTTATCTTATCTTTGCCACACTGACGATACCTGGGACTTCACTCTCTCACTGTGCTATTTCCCAAGCCCTTAATTTATCTGCTGATGACCCTAGGCATTGAATCCAGGACTCACTCACTGCATGCTAGGCAAACATTCTAGTGCTGAGCTGGAGTTTCTCTCCTTCAAAGGTGACTATGGCAAAGATCAAACATACGAGAAGGATAAAGCTGTAAAATTCTTTGGGAATACACGTGTAAGTCACCAGCACTAGATCAAGCTCTCTAATGTGGGAGGTGGCGGAGTCACTAGGTCATGAATCATGTGATTTGCCTCGCTCACAGTCTTCTTAATCTGATAACAGTCTGCCTGGCCTCTTAATCTGCATGCATCTGAACTCTCTAGAGTTCAGACTCTTTCCTAGACATCCTTGACTCCTCTACCCTTTCTGACATGGTGTAACAAAGCATAGTTATACCTCCCAGCTCCAACTTGGCACTATCTGTAGGCAGATACTAAGACTTAGCTACAAAGACAGATTTAAAACCCAGGCAGAGTGGAATGCACTTGTAATTCCAGGGATGGCAAAAGGAGGTGAAGGCGGGAGGGCCCCTGGCAGCGTGCTGGCGGGAGGGCTCACTAGCCAGCTATGTCTAGACTGTTGGTGAATCCCAGGCTGATAAGAGATGGTGTCTCAAAGCAAAAAGTGGAAGGTGACTGAAGAATGACCCTGGAGGTTTCCTGTGCCTCTCACATGTGTGTGAATACACATAAAGGGACGTGCTGACACATAAATGTATGTCCTTAGAGTGCTGAACACAGATCCATGATAAACCCCCCAGATCAGTGATTGAAGATGCAGTTGGTTCTGCTATGGACTTTTAGAATGTTGTGTTGTTAATTTTAGTTTTAGTAACATCAAAATAGGTGCTTTTAACACACAAGTATGTTTCTCTTTTAATTGTTTAATTTTACCCATGATTAATTCTTGTGCTGTATGTCTATTGTGCATGTATATCGTTCTTGAGGCTCCTCCTGCCTTGTTTGAGGCAAGGTCTCTTTGTTTCCACTGCTGTACTGTGTGCTAGCTGGCCTCATGTTTCTGGCCAGTTCTGTCCCTGCTTCCAATCTCACTATCCTTTAGAATGCTGGCATTACAGATGTGGGCTGCCAGCTCCAGCTTTGGGGACTTCTCCTGGGTTCTGCACTCTGACCTGAGGTTGCCAGGCCTCCATAGCAGGCACGTTTATACTATGAGCCACCTCTTTCTTCAAAGTGGTTTGCTTTTCATGCATTCTAATATGTTTTTAGCAATGTGTATATCTAAGAGGGTGATTGTTTTTGATTTTATAAAGGAAATTAAATTAGAAACATAAAAGATTCCGGCAAATGGTTCTTTCCAGAATCATGACTCCATGCAAAGAAGCAGACTATGGATGCTTTCTGACAGGAAGCAGACATGGGCAGAGGGGGCAACCCCCAAACTTCATTTCAATTTCAATAAGAACCTCCCCCTAATACTAGGGGGGAGGGCCTAGGGGCCTATAAACTTTTACTATATGTAATGTACTTAGAATCTTCCTTAGTTCTTCACAGTGATCAGTGAGGTTTTTGCTTTTAGGAGCTAGCGGCTGGGACTCACTGTAGAGGACCTTTCTAGCATGTATGTAGCTCTGGGTTCACTGTTGAAAAATCTCACCAAGTTTAACCTTTAGGTAGGCAAGTACCTAAGTAATCAGGAAATGAGAGAACGGGTTGAGTTTTCTCTGTGGAGTTGACCTCCAGTGCTTCCAGACCCACTGCTGCCCTGCTTTTGTGTGTGTGGGCTTCTCCTTTTGTTCTTTCTGTCAATTTTACGATGATTTGATAAGAATTGTCTCACTAAAGGTATTTGGAGGAAGAGGTTAAAGGATGGGCTTTGTGAGCTTCTGCCTGTGGGGTTCTTTCAGTTACGTCTGAGAAAGGAGCGTCCCTTCCTTAGTGTAATCCATATATATATAGCAAAGAAAAAGAAAGAAAGAGAGGAAGGAGAAAGGGGGGGGGAGGCTGACATAAATTTCCCACCATGAGGAGCAGAGTTTGCATCTCGAGCACCCAGTGTGGTGACTTCCTTTAAACCCACTACTCAGAGAGCAGAGACTGGCAACAGGTAAGCAAGCTGGTTAGGCTAGCTGAGGAGCAAGCTGTGTTTTCTACAGAGTCCCTGCCTCAAAGAATAGTTTGGAGAGAAGCTGAGGAAAACTCCTGATAGTAGCCTTGGACCTGTATGTACGTGTGCATGTGCATATACATCATACATATACACATGCACATGCATATACATACACCAACAATGGGAATAAAAGAAAAGAAACAGTAAATGTTGATGGGATGGGATGTGTTAATTATCGGGATTTGCTCATTACACAGTGTGAACTTGTATGGAAACATCACATTGTGCCCCACAGATTCACGGTAGTATCATCTGACATTGCAAAATAGCAAGCTTAAAGACACAGAAAGAAAGGCGTGGCCATAATTCAAGTAAGCTGTCCTTACACAATCGCCTGCTCTATAAAGTTCCCTGTATCCCAATTGTGATTTCTTACAGGGAGGTAAGTAAAGGCAAGAAATTGTATTTGATTTCCTACTGGGCATTCCAGGAAACCTACAGCCTCACCAATAGGATGTTTTTTCTTATGTTTGACCCAGGAACAAGACTTTTGAGCTATGTTATGTTTTTAACTAATCCACATTGCAACTTTTAAAAAATGGATTAATTAGTTTCATTTGCATTATTTTTCTCCCCCAGAAATTAGCACGTGTGCGAATGCCAGATGCCCTGTGAGCTTGCCATTCCCTGTTGACCTTGAGAAGACGAATCCAGAGCGGTGACCTTTGAGAACCAGCTTTCCACCTTCCTGTTGGCCCCGCCATTTGGCTCTTGGTCCAAGATGGAGACGCTCTCCCAGGATTCCCTGCTGGAATGTCAGATATGTTTTAATTATTACAGCCCCCGACGAAGGCCCAAGTTGCTGGATTGCAAGCACACCTGCTGCTCAGTGTGCCTCCAGCAGATGAGGACCAGCCAGAAGGACGTAAGGTGTCCCTGGTGCCGTGGCATCACCAAGTTGCCCCCGGGCTTCTCTGTATCACAGCTGCCCGATGATCCTGAGGTCTTGGCGGTCATCGCCATACCACACACTTCCGAGCACACCCCAGTCTTCATCAAACTTCCAAGCAATGGGTGCTACATGCTGCCCCTGCCCATCTCTAAAGAGCGTACACTCCTGCCGGGAGACATGGGCTGCCGCCTGCTGCCAGGGAGCCAGCAGAAGTCTCTCACTGTGGTGACCATCCCTGCAGAGCAGCAGCCCCTGCAGGGTGGAGCTCCCCAGGAGGCCGTGGAGGAGGAGCCTGACAGACGGGGCGTGGCGAAGAGTTCCACGTGGTCTGGCGTGTGCACTGTCATCCTGGTGGCCTGTGTGTTGGTCTTCCTTCTGGGCATTGTGCTACACAACATGTCCTGCATCTCTAAGCGTTTCACTGTTATATCCTGTGGTTGAAGCCTTTCCCAGGGAAGGCCTCTTGCGGGTGCCAACTTAGGGGGTGAGCAAGTGTTGATGATGGGATCCCTGTGATAAGATGGGGATGATATTGAGCATTTGGTGCAAGCGCTGGCCTGCGTTGATTCGCCTAAAGACAAGGGCGGAGGGTGAGGTCTCAGCAAGATCCCAGGCGAAGAGTTTAGAGATGGTGACAGCTGTGAAGATGTTTGCATGCTTCCTCATACTTGTGAATCCAATGGGCTGTAATTTACGATTTTCCAAAATCCTGGTCCCAAGTTAGACTTTTCTACTTAGACATGAAACTGTACATGTGGGTGCAATAGCTCTCTAAATACGGTAGATGGTAGGTTAAAACAGATGCTGTGTACACAAGTAGAATTAAACCTCAAATCCGTGTTTAAAAAACAAAAACAAAAACAGTGAAGACCCAGAGCTGGCTCCCGTGTGTGCATGTTTGTGAGTGTGCTCACACGTGTTCATGCGTGGGCTCTGTGTGTGTGTGTGTGTGTGTGTGTGTGTGTGTGTGTGTGTGTGTGTGTGTGTGTGTGATTGAACTCTGGTCTTCATAAACTTTTTATATATTTTGAATGGCACCCAAATCAAAATAATCAAAACAGACTTTTTGACTGTTTGAAGAAAATGTTTGCACACATGTCTCCAGTGTGTTGTGCTTTGTCAAGTTCCTTCATTTCTCTTCATCTGTGATTTAAGCTTGCTATGTGCTTGTTAAGCTGGAAGCCCAACAGGCGAGTGATGGACAGGGAAATATGGCAATGCCGAATTCCCCAGGAAACCTATATGCCAATCTTTCTCAAGCCATCTCACAAGACAAGAATTTAAAATGTAAATATTGTGAACCTCTGTGTGTGTTTTGTGTGTGTAATTCGATTTATCTCAGGTTTTTGATTTTTTTTCCTGAAGAATCCTGGGAGTAAGACTTTGTGGACATGTATAAGCCAAGTGTCTAAAATACCAGCCTCCTGGCCGGAGCCTGGGTCTTTCTGGATTCCCTATACAATCACCTCCAGCATCCACTTGCCGCTTTGTTGTGTGTAGTGATCCCATGCCAGTAAAGGCTCGGACAGAGAGCCTCAGAAGAACGTGTCATTTTTCCCTCAGTTTGGAGGGCTTTGTGTGAAAGTCACAAGTGTTGTTCATCAATGGCACACCTAGATGGGCATTGTAATAGACAGTCCTTGATAATCTTTTCTTTGAAAGATTTCCCTGTAAGAGTTAATCTGCTTAGAATTCAATTTCATCTTGTTGGAACCAGCAAGAAAATGTTTTGTATTTCAAATGTTTCTACTGCCAACAGTAGTATGGCGAACAAAAATGTATGTTCTCTATGTAAGTGAACCAGTTTTTCCTGAGTGCTCAACTATTTTTAAATGTGAATTCATGAAGAGAGTTCTGTTAGCATGACAGGAGCAGTCTCTGTCCCTGGCTGTGTGTGCACTGGGAAAGAGCTGTGAGTGCTATCGTCCTCTTTGAACTCTGTGGAATGAGTGAGGTTTGTCAAGGACTCCACTCAGCTGTGTTCCTCTCTGCTGTTCTGTTGAATCCCTGAAATGGTGGGAAGGACGGGAAAGGCAAAGGAAAGGAAACAGTGGCACTGGCTGGACAAAGCCAGGTCAGAAACAGTCCTGGAACATGGAGGCAATGCTAGCCTTCATCTTCAAGCTGCGCAACAGACAAAGTGATGGCTTTGCAGTGAAATAAAACAAAGGAATAACATCTAGAGCACAAAGCTAACAATTGGCATGAAAATTCAACATCGAATTATGAGCTCTGGTTTTTAAAAATCTTTCAAATTTGTAAGGCCTTTTGAAAAAAAATGTATCTGAGGGCTCAAACTAGAAATTAGGTTAAAATACCGTTTTATTGTGTAAGCTATTGGGCATTATACAACAAATAATCTAGGATTTATTTGGTATTAATAATTTAGGTATCATTAGCTGAATACTATCCTCTATTATGTAACGTAATATATTGTTGGGTTAGTGTCAATTTCTCAAACTCTCAGGCTGCTCTAATGCATGTCTGACCCACTTTGTGTGTCTCTCAGAGTCAAAAACACACATAGACAGAAATGTCGCATAAAGGATGTTATGTTTCCAATGGATGCTACTCTTGCAAATTTAAGCCAGGCCATATTTAAATTCATCTGGGAGGGATATCAGCATACCTTTCTGTACAGTAGAAAACGACTGATCCCATAGTGCAGTGTGTAAACGCGTTCTAGTTATCTAGGAGGCAATTTATAGATACTAACGTGTGTTGATATGGTGTCCTGTGGTTTTTATTGCAAAGCTGTATAGTAAAATTGTCCACAGAACTCTTACTTAAAAAGTCCATGTTAGAGCTGTAATTAAGCAAACTCAGTCTGCTCCCTGGTAGACTCTCAACCTCACAACCTGACAGTAACAACCCAAGTCAAAGCTTTTATATGTGTGCTTGATCTAAGAAACATTATTTAACTGTTGAAATGGATTCTGCCTAGGGTTTGCATATGTGCTTATTGGGGTGTGTGTGTGTGTGTGTGTGTGTGTGTGTGTGTGCTCGCACGCAAGGAGGACTGCCAATTTCTATATACTTGATGTTTTAGTTTCTTCTGGAATTTACCCAAAACACTAAAAATTTATCTACCCCATGTGGCACAAGCAGCAGGTCTTAGAGTCACATGCCAGTGGCAGGTCCAGCAGTTATCTCTGAAAGGAGCCTTTACTGGCTTCATCTTGAGATGAGCTCATGGGCGTGTGTAGAGAGCAGTAGTGTGCAGGTTGTAATGCTATAGCTAGAAGACAAGACCTGTGTCCTGCTGTGCCCTATTAGTCCTCCCTAGGCTTGCCACCTTCCCTGTCAGGCTATGACCCAGTACAGGCTCTGGAGATGCCCTTTGCTGTGTCAGCTATTGCTTTAAGGGTTGTTTCAGAGATTAATTTCTTTCTAGATAGCTTCCTTTTGGGGAAGAAAAGGGGGGTTGGTTTAGGGATGAATATAGATATTAAAAGAAAACTTTCAAACCATTGTGATCCGAATATTTAGAAGTGCAAAACATCAGCCAGGATGCTGTCCCCCATATGTCAAGGATGATAAGTGTTGTGTAAATAGTGACCTATAAGAAGCATGACGTTCTTCTTTATTAATGATCTTGACATAGCAAGGGAATGCTTACTGTGTTAAATAGAGCCAAGTATGGCACTTCATGTGTTGTCTTTAGAAAATTTTTGTACAATGACCTGGTATATAAATTGTAATGACAAAGGCAAATTACTTCTGAATTTCAGTCACACCTTATTATCAGGAAGATCTAAGGCTTTAAAAAAAATAGAATTAAATTTCATGCTCTGCATGACTCACAGAGTGGGTCTGTTGGAGTGTCAGCTTTGTGTTAGTTAGTTCAGCTCTTGGAATTCTCTAGGTCAGTCCTGCTTGATAGAACTTTTTTGAGTTGACGGAAACCGTTCTGTAATTGTTCCGTGTTGTTTAGTAGAGTGGCCACTAAGCCACGTGGCTGTTAAGCAATTAATTGGGGATGACTGAAGAAGTGACTTTTAAATGGTATTTAATTTTAAGTAATTTAAAGTTAAATATTCCTCTGTGGCTTGTGACCACACTGGCCATAATGACATTAGGAAGTTAACAAAGTGACAGGAAGGCCAAGAGAGTTTGTTGACTAGTATCAGTTGGCCAAAAGAAATTCCTTTCTAGCTTAAAGAAGTTTATGAGCTCCAATGGGGAGGGTGGCAGTAAAATCTCATCCGTTGCCCTTTGGGGTTATTGCTTAGATACTTTGGATCAAGCAATGAGCAGTTAAGCTTAAAGAGAACTTTATTAAGCAAGCCCCTTTTCTGGGACCATTAGCTGCATGAAGCTCATAGCTAGACAGTAGCTGTAAAATTTTTGACTTGCAAGCTATGCATGACCTGTGCTGTGAAACTGTATGTAGGGTCCTGTGGCCAAAAAATGAGTCAATGTTACAGAAAATCAAATAAATAAGAGTCTGATGAAATCCCCGTTCACTTTTGATCTCTTTCCCGACTGCATCACTGCATCAGTGAGGTGGGAAATCCAAGATCAAGCATGCTTTGCAGTGTTTACAGTGTTTCTATTTGCCCTTGAAGTCAGCCTGTTTGTGTGTGTATTTGGTGTGGGCATATATGGATGGCAGGCTAGAACAGAGGCACTACTTTTAGAGTGAGATGTGACATTGTTAAGTGTCTCTCTTTTTAAATTTAGTTATCATTAAAAGGTTTGAAACTTTGCACAAAGGCACTTTTTACATTTTCATAGTTTAAAAAAAAAAAGCAAACCATGGCGTAGTGGACTTTAGAACCTGAAAGGCTATTGCGGCTGTTCTGTAATGTTACTCTTAATTGAATAAAGTGGAAAAGAGTCCGGCTCAAGATGCATTCCTTAGAACATTTACACTGTAGTCAATAGTCTGCCACCCATCCCTTCTTAGATTTTGATTTAAAGTTCTCCCTGTCCCTTTCTTGGAAAACCTGTACTGTGTCAGAATTCCATAGCTTTCCTTTTCATCGCCCCCTGCCCCAATGTGTTTGCTTTGATAGAACTTAATTGGGCTGAGTTTCCAATTCTGCAGCGTTCAATAGAGAGCATTGCTCCTTGGGGCTGGTCTTGTTGGCCAAATGGTGTTTTCTTAAGAATTTTGTAAGTAAGGAGGCCAAACAGTGATTCATATGCTATGAGTGATATACCCAGACAATGACTCAGCTCCTCTCTCCTTAGAAGAATGATGCTATGGACCAGGCAACATTCTGGAACCAAACCAGTAGTTGTCCAACTCTTACCCTGGACCTAGATGGAGAAATTGTTTCTTGACATTTTCACCATAATCAGTAAAACATCAGCAAAGTGATCCTCATCCACATAGAAATTCTAGGCAAGAGTGAGATTTCCCAAGAGAATTTCCACACAGTGTCTAATTGAAAGAGATAGTTGCTGGATCTTTCTTGGCTTGAAACTCTTGAAAAATACGTGGAAATTCAAGCCATTTTTTTCTGATACAATACTACAACACACACACACACACACACACACACACACACACACACACACACACACACTTTAGCTGTTATTGTGGAACTACTTTGGGGAATGTCTTAAACTCTTAAGACTTCTCCATGTATAAAGAGGTAGGTACTCCTTTACAATGTCATTGGAAAACCGATGATCACTGACACACTGAGTACACAGGGCATTTGATTTCTGTATTCTAAATAGCTTCTCTCTCTCTCTCTCTCTCTCTCTCTCTCTCTCTCTCTCTCTCTCTCTCTCTCTCTTTCTCCCTCGTTTGGTCCCGGTTATATTTCAAGATTGTAAACTACTATCTCTGAGATCTTCCATTCTGAATCAATTTCTCTGAGCACTTCCCTTGTCTTGCTTGCTCTGTCCAATAGTCTTTTGATTTTCCCCTATTCACTGCCTGGGGTATCCCCGTGTGTGCATCTCACACTTTAGCGGTGCTTGAAAATGCTTATCTCAATTATCTGGAGTTTAATCTAGGAAAGTTTTTTAAAAATATACTATTTGTATTGTGTTATTAGGGACAATCAGTTATTAGAGCAAAGTACTGAGCTCCAACAGAGGGCCTTTCTCTTTGTTCCTTACAGAGTTGCATCCTGAATCTTTGTTTTCCCAGATCACTGTTCTGAATGCCTCACTAGATGGAGAACTGTGGCCCACAAGAGAGTCCCCTGTAATCTCCCTGCCCAGTGAGTTACTGGGTTATTCTAAAGCAGCTTTTTAAAGGGACTGGTCACTCTTTAACTCAGCATTTGCTTTTTGAGAATACAATAGAAAGTGGTTGAATATATTGGTGGCAAGGAAATGTGAAGTAGAAAGAAAAGAGATGTGACAGATGTCCTTCAGGGGGCAAGTTGATACCCTATGTTATCTCCATTTAAACAGCAAGAAAAGGCAGTGGCTGTTGTCTTATGCTGTATTGGCTTGGTGGACTTAGACAAACCACTGCCAAGTAGCCTCACCTGAGGGAATGGTAGAGACAAAGCCCTGGGCTCTAAATATATCTTTTATATGCCCAGAAAGGAAAATGTAATGAGATTATGGTTTCAAAAAAAAAACAAAAACAAAAACAAAAAACACTTGACACTATACATCAGCCATGGTAGAAGCAGATTGAAGATCGTGGTATGTGACCTGGGATGACTTTACCAAGGCCAACCATTCCATCAAGGCCTCCCTGATTCACAAAACTGCTTAACCGAAGACACAAACAGAAGGTGCCTGGCTGAGGAGGAAGTTCTCAAGGAGTTCTCATTTTTTTCTCTCATCCTCTCAGATGCTCTTGAGTTATTGGGGCTGTAGAAAATTCCAGAGTCTGCTATGGAGTTCGCCATGGAGTGAACTCTGGGACCCTCTTTGCTGTGGAAAACCCCTAGTTCAATTTTTGTGTTGTGACTTGAGTCCCTGGAAAAACTTAGTTCAATACTGTTATGGTTATGTCCTTGCTGCTACCATTATCATATTTACGTGTCTCACCACTTGTATGTGTGGCCTCACTTGATGGTTAGAGGTATGAAAATTGCCATCAGCCTGGGGAAGTTGGCTACAAACTCCCAACAGAAGACGTATGTAACCACTGCCATGTTCCCGATTCCATTCGTAACCCCCATTCTTGGGCTTTCTGGTCTTGTATAACATACTGCAATCAAATGGTGAGATTAGTGCTGTTCTGAGGCTGTTGATTCTAGTTCCTGACATGTTTCATTTGTAATAATGGAGACTATTTATTTGGGGGAGCTTTTCTTTGAAAGGGCCAAATTGCCTACAGATAAATGAGCTGCCAGGCTGTGGAGAAATTCTTGTCCAAATGTTGCCAAATGCTGACTTCATAGGGGATATCAAGCTGCTGTTTATTAATCTGAATGTCTTAAAAGCCTTCCTGCTTGCTCTCTCTGTTATAGACGGTGTCTTAGCCAGTCCTGAGTTTTTCCAATGAATCCAATTTTAATACATGGTATTTTTGTATGCCAAACTGGTGTCTTGTCCTTTGTATATGTGGTAATGTTCATTTTACGACTACTGTTTAAACACATTTGCTATGATTAAAATTCAAAATGATTTCAAGTAGACTCATGCCTTGCATTTTTTTTCTCATGACTTCACAAAAGAAAAACTTGACTGGGACTTTTATCATCTTGGAAAATTTTAGTAGACAAGTATGGAAGCAATAAAGTGCTCCTAAGTCGCAGGTTTTAAGTAGAGGTGACTTTCAAATGACTTGAGATCCCCAAGAACCAGTTTGTAATGAGGAAGCTCTAGACTGCTTCTGCAGCTTGCATTTCTCACAGTTTGTGGTGACTTTAGTCCTTACAGCTTAGAAATGACAATATGCTGGGTCTCTGATAGGAGAGCCACATTGGACTGTATACGGGGTGCCATCCTGGGGACCCTGACTTTGCCCCTTGGCTCTGCTTTTGGAAATCTATCTGCAGATGAAAGCTTTTGTTGACACAAGCCATGCTTCCCATCTCTGAGCACATGAAGGAAAATCAGCTCTTTAGCTCAGCCTCCCCCTAATTAGGGTGTACTCAGTGACCTGATCCTCGTGGATGCCAGTATGAGCACGTTTTGTGTGTGGCAGCTTTAAAATCCATCCTCATAGTTTAGTAAGAAGTGACAATGACCCGATGCTGCATTTTGTTTCCAACATTAAGCTCTGCATTAGGAAATCTAGATTTTTGAAAGTGTGAAACTCATTTTGCTTCCTTTACAAACCCTGACATGACTTTTCGAGGGTCAATGTGGGAGTTGGGCAGCCATCTTCTTGCCAGGATTACCTGTTAAGACTTGACTTTGCCATCAGCCAGAGAACTCAACCTCAAGAGGGCAGAAGGTTGTGTAAATGAATTCCTTGGCTCTCTCTGGGCCTGGCTCCCCATCACGTCTTTTCCGATGACACAGTCAGCTGGTTTGTATTCTCTGTGTTGTGTGTCAGGGAATCTTTTTCTATTAATTCCAGACAGAGAGGGCAACAAGAGACCAAAGAAACAATTCCACACTTGCCTGGTTTGGTGGGTTTGTGGTTTAATTGGCATTACCTAGGGAAGCTCCATCAAAAAATAGAGACTACCTCCAATGTTTTATCCCTGGGAAGGGGAGAAGTCTCATGAGCCTTCTCCATAGTGTTAATATGCCCAACCTTGTGAGAGCTTCATGCCAGTAATCACAACCACTGTGGCTTCAAAACTGCAAGTGACACATGGCTGGAAAGAGAAGGAGGTTGTCAATTCCAGGGTCCTTGCCATTCTAGGATGTCTTACAAAGGAGGAAGTGTGAAATTCAAGGTCTAGAGAAGTGAATATCACATTCTGCCCCCCCCATCCCAAACACACAGAGAGAGAGAGAGAGAGAGAGAGAGAGAGAGAGACAGAGGAAGGGAGGGAGGGAAAGGGAGAGAGAGAAAGAAGAGAGAGCATATACACAGCACACACAGGACACACATCACAAATACATAGCACACACAGCACAAACACTGCATCCAGACAGCATGCACATATCACACTCAGTGAACACACACAGCACAGAGAGCATAACCATAACACACACAATATATATGTATGTATGTATCACAGCACATATACACAATACACACACATAGCTTACATGCATGACACACACAACATGCAGCACACACACAACACACACAGCATACACACAGCATATATACAACACACACGGCATACACACAGAACATATACACAACACACACACAGCACACACATGGCACAAACAGAGCAGAGACTGAACACACAGCACACACACATATACAACAGCACACACACACAGCACACATACACACAGCAGACACACACACACACACACACACACACACACACACACACACACACACACACTGAATCCTTGGGAAACAGTTTCCAAAAGTGAAAGCAAGCTGAGCTGCAGGGCATCAGTTTTTCATGTTTCTTTGTGTTCAGTGTTGGTCTCTGGAGGAGAAGTCCATTTTTGGTGCACATTGTACAACGCAATGCTGTGCATGATTAGATGAGGGGAAGACTCCTGTTTGGAGCACAATAATTCAGTGCTAGGCTACATAGGGTCAGGTGAGGGGAAGCCCCTCTTTGGTGCATGCAGAGCAGTGCTAAGCTGTGCATGTCCTGGTGAGGGAAGCAGTCAGCTCCAGGATTAAGGCTGAGCCTCTGCTTTTCTTTTTATAGGTTTGAAAACTTTTGTGCAATTCTTCTTGACCCAGAAAACAGGCCAGCTATAATTGGATTCAGCTTCTCTCCCCAAATTGACTGGTTCCCCCCTCCACTCTCTCCACACTATTGTGTTTCATACTTGTTTCTATCATTTGTAATTGAAAAAGTGACTGTCTAAATGTGTGACTTGTGCATGTCTGTGGTATGTGCACCGTGTTGTGTGCATGTATGTGTATGTGTGTGTGGTGGTGGTAATGGGTATGTATGTGCTGTGTGCTTGTTTGTGCATGTGTATGGGTATGTATGTGGTATATGGCTGTGTATACATTTATGGTATGCATATGCTGTGTATGTGAGCATATTAGTGCCATGTGTGTACCCATATGTTTGTGCATATATCAGTATATACATACTCATGAACATTTCAGAGGCTCTTAGCACTAACTTTTTAAGGTTAATGGGGTAAAGCTCTTTAATGATACCAAAGTAAAGGAAGACACTTTTATTTGTCTAAGAAGAGTATTTATCTAAATCATGAGCACAGTTTGAATAATCCTTTTTGTTTAAAGTTCCCACTGATCATCAGGGTAAGGGGTTTGTGGTTCTGTTTTATTCAGGATAGAAATGATTCCTCTATATTGAGAGAGAGAAATTGTTAACTTCTTTATCCAGAGCAAGGGTCAAGGCTGCAGCTCCTATAACAAGAGAGAAACTGATGTGGAAAGTGTAGCAGATGTGTTTGAACACTTCTGTTACCTGACACAGGAAGCTTCATAAAGGAGCACTATGGACTGAGCCTGGAGCCCAGTGGTAAACACACACACACACACACACACACACACACACACACACACACACACACACACAGAGAGAGAGAGAGAGAGAGAGACAGAGAGAGACAGAGACAGAGACAGAGAGAAAGTCTCACACACATTTGCATACACATTCATACATAAACACACTACACACTTACACACACACAATACACATCACATTTGCACTCACACACACTCAAGGGAAACTGTTACATAAAAGTCTTGTAAAAGGGGGCAATAAACTGGAGGGACTCAGCAATTTCTGTTTATCCAAAATGCTCTTGGAGTCCCCCCTACATGGACATTTTTTCCCCATCAGGCACAGGTAGGACATCTGTCACGTGACAGTCTTCCGGGCAGAATGAAGAGAGTCAAGCTTATCTCCTCAGAGTTCACTGCCTACTTTAGGTATGGAAAGGTAATCAGAAAACCCGCATGTCTTTGTCTCCTCAGTTTTCTTGGCCTTCTTTACCTTGGCACACACACTAAAGCAGGGCTATATTCTGAAACATTGTATCCTAAACCTGGGTATACACAAAGAACTTAGTATTGTAGTAAATGCAAGCATAGATTCTAATAAATGATATCATAGCCCAGGCATATAGTTGCGTTATTTTTTCAAGAATGATAGATAGTAGCCTCACCTGTTTTGGTAGAAGATGTGGTCACAAATGGATTTCTAGAGTCATGGCTTCTGGAAAAAGACAATGCAAGAGAAAGGAGACATAGATGCCCCTTGATAGGCTCCTGCTTCTTGTGCATTGTCTTGTGCTCATTATACTATGAGAGGTGACATTCCACATACCTACTCTATTCCTTAATATCTATGACCATGGTCTCAACATCATGGCTGCCCAAAATCCATTTATTCAAATCTTTTGGGAGAGGTGATTCATTCGTAAGAGCAGACCCAGTGCATAAGATTAATTCCCTTATTTTCATAAGTGCACTTATGAAATAATGCAAGAACCCAGAGACTCACTTTGTCTCCCAGCAAGGATTATCCAAAGGTGAAGACATCCCCTGAACAAGGGCAGCAGCAGACCCTGGTGTGAGCCACGATGGGATAAAAGGGGAAGGAGAAGAGAGACAGATGTTCAGCTGTTTTCATCGCTTCCTCCACACTGACAGGGGCTTTTCTGTCTAACCACATCCTCCTGCCATGAGGGACTGGATCTTTGAAACCAAGAGCCAAGGGAGGGGGAAGGAGAGGGAAGGAGAGGGAAGGAGAGGGAAGGAGAGGGAAGGAGGGAGAAGGAGAGGGAAGGAGAGGGAAGGAGGGAGAAGGAGAGGGAAGGAGAGGGAAGGAGAGGGAAGGAGAGGGAAGGAGGGAGAAGGAGAGGGAAGGAGAGGGAAGGAGGGAGAAGGAGAGGGAAGGAGAGGGAAGGAGAGGGAAGGAGAGGGAAGGAGAGGGAAGGAGGGAGAAGGAGAGGGAAGGAGAGGGAAGGAGGGAGAAGGAGAGGGAAGGAGAGGGAAGGAGAGGGAAGGAGAGAGAGGGAAGGAGAGGGAAGGGGAGGGAAGGAGAGGGCAGGAGGGAGAAGGAGGGAGAAGGAGAGGGAAGGAGAGGGAAGGTGAGGGAAGGAGAGGGAAGGAGAGGGAAGGAGAGGGAAGGAGGGGGAAGGAGAGGGAAGGAGAGGGAAGTTGAGGGAAGGAGAGGGAAGGAGAGGGAAGGAGAGGGAAGGAGGGGGAAGGAGAGGGAAGGAGGGGGAAGGAGAGGGAAGGAGGGGGAAGGAGAGGGAAGGAGAGGGAAGGAGAGGGAAGGAGAGGGAAGGAGAGGGAAGGAGAGAGAGGGAAGGAGAGAGAAGGGGATAGAAGGAGAGGGAAGGTGAGGGAAGGAGAGGGAAGGAGGGGGAAGGTGAGGGAAGGAGAGGGAAGAGAGCTACCTTGCATTATTCTGTGTGGAAGAAGCTAGAAGGTACTATCAATGAACCCAGAAGTGCATCCTTACACAGCAGATGTGCCCGGGACCTTGATCTTGGAATTTTCAACTTCCAGAGCTGAGAGGAATAAATTCTGTTTATATAAGCCACCAAGTGTATAGTAGTTTATTATAGAAACACAGACCAAATGTCCATAAAGGACATTTTACCGAAGAAAGCCATGCGTCTGTTTCACAGGTGGGTGCTGTTTTCTCCTAAGTGGTAACCATGTATACAACGGCTCACAGTGGACATTTCACCTCACTGTGCTCAGACAAGCAGTTGTTTTCTTGCATGTCTGTGCAAAAGAAAATAATATGTGCAATCCTTTGTTCCAACACTTGTGCAATTGTTTTTGAAATAGAGCCGAGTTCAATACTGCTGATGCAAGCTACAGAGGACCACCGAAGGTCCGGTCAGAGGCATGTACATCCTAAGCTATGTGCCAGGGTGATATATGCACTGTGGGGAAAAAGGTTTGTAGTTGAACAAACTGGGAAACCTCTGGCTTAAACAGGTTTTTAAATTTTTAATTCTAGACCCTTTCTGAACCTTTGGTTTGTGTATCGGTCAAGTTTTTTTCAAGGAACAATAGGATGCCAGTGTGTAGAACAAGAGACAATGAGGAAACAGCAAGTGATAGACAGAGCTAGAAAGAGATTTTAAAGATGTGCAGCTTGAAAAGTGGAGACTGGCAAGTTCAAAATCTCTAGGGCCATGAACAGGCTAGAGCCCAGAGACAGACATGGTGTTGCAGCTTAACTAAAAGGCAGTCTGTTGGCAGAATGGCCTTCCCCTCTAGGGAGGTCAGCTGTTTATTATTATTATTACTATATTATTATTATTATTATTATTACTATTATAGTGGATTAAGTTACTTCCATCCACAAAACAATGTATATCTCTTTCACTCAGCCACCTAGTATAAATGTGAACCACATCAAATAACCTTCAGGATAACATTCCACACCAATATTTGACCAAGCACTTGGCTATCATTTTCTAGACAAGTTGACATAAAAAAGGACTCATCCTAAGATGCTAAGGATACAGTTCAGTGATAGCAAATTAACCCTGGACTTGATTTCCAGCATCATAAATTGATTACTAATCATTATACCTATCATGACAACCACAGCAGTATGCCAAAGCCCCAGTGAATCTCTCAAAGCAGGATGCAGTCAGTGTTCTACCTCCTCCCAGTTACTTATGCAAAGAATCTATCATCGCAGATGTGCTAATGGTAAGAAGGCCATAGCCAGAGGATATGGAACGTGTTTATTTTTATGTATCAGTGTATGTTTGTGTGTGGGGTGGATGCATAGTTGGGTCCAGGAGCACATATGTATGGCACGTGTGTGGAGGTCAGAGGGCACCCTTGGGTGCCTGTTGTTAGGTGTCATCTATTCTACATCACTGACCTGGAATGCCGTCACGTAGGCCAGAATTCTTGCCCTGCTGGCCTCTGGGGATCTTCCATCTCTGATGACAGTCTTGTGCCACCAAGCTTTTCAAGTGGGTTTTGGGAAATCCAAGTTCAGGTCCTCAGACTTGATAGGTAAACATTTAATCTAACCCTCTCCTGAGTCTTATGTTGACATATATGAGAGCTTTGTCTGAATGTATGTGTAACACTTGTTTGCCTGCTGCCCTTGGAGGTCAGAGGGCAGCATTGGATCCCCTGGAACTGGGGATGGCAGTAAAACACCACACGGTTGTTCGGAAGCAAACTGAGTCCTCTGGTGGAACAGCCAATGCTCTTAACTAATGTCTTAGTTAGGGTTTTACTGCTGTGAACAGACACCATGACCAAGGCTACTCTTATAAAGACAACATGTAATTGGGGCTGGCTTACATGTTCATAGGTTCAGTCCATTATCATCAAAAGCAGGAACATGGCAGCATCCAGGCAGACATGGTGCAGGAAGAGCTGAGAGTTCTACATCTTCACCTGAAGGCTGAGAGCAGAATACTGACTTCCAGACAGTTAGGATGAGGGTCTTATAGCCCACATCCACAGTGACACACCTACACCAACAGGGCTATACTTACTCCAACAAGGCCACACCTTCTAATTGTGCCACAACATGGACCAAGCATATACAAACCATCACTACTGAGCCATCTTTCTGGCCTTTAAAAAATTGTTAAGACTAGGATATCATGTAGACATGGAATAATCTAATAATTGCATTAGATTTGCCTTGATATTTAAGTAACTTACCCATTAAAACCATGCACTGCTCACACTGCCAGTGGAATGCTCTCCCAGGAGAAAATTATGGAGGAAGTAGGTACACATCTGCTTCAGCAACAGGGATGTGAGGACCCAGCCGAGTGTACCACTGCATGCATACCAGAGTCCAGTTTTGAAAAAAATTATAGCCTAAAACATAGTCATTAGTGCACCTTGTGGGGTTAAAAACATAACACACCAAGTTGTTAATGATGAGCAAAATCAATAATCTCATCCTACGAAGCAAGAAGAGCAGCTATTAAGTAACAGGATCAAACCAAGGAGCACCGATAATGAGTATCTTTGTCTCAAATTGTAGGAATTTTAGCTACTGGCACACAGGATTGTGCATTAGAGACATTTTAGTGTTAATAAGATTCAAATCGGTAAAATCCTGAATTGCCACACTCTCTCATTTCTGTAAACTATAACACTCAATGGTTTCAGCTTAAAAATCCCTGGGTTGGCAAAGCATGGAGGCAGGTACTGATACGTTGAACTCTTCCAGGCATTGAAGGAGTTTTGGGTTTGATAGGCAACCCTTAGGACACTTTCAGTAGAGGGCCAGACCTGAAGAACCACTGCTCAGAGGATAGGCAAATATATGAAGACACTTATGAACATGGTCAAAACACACAAGCAGTTTTACATTTTTCTCTTTAATAAAAACAGATCATTTTAACAGAAATGTAAATGTCACAGGATAAAGCCGATAGTTTTAATATTTACTTTCAAATATTCTTTTTTTTTTTCGGAGCTGGGGACCGAACCCAGGGCCTTGTGCTTGCTAGGCAAGCGCTCTACCACTGAGCTAAATCCCCAACCCCACTTTCAAATATTCTTTAGAAGGTAAGGATCATGCCTGTAATCCCAGCACTTTGGAGGCAGGGTAGAAGGATCAAGAGTTTAAGTCCAGCTTAAGTATCAAAATAAAGAAGCAACTAGTCATGGTGGTGCACACCTATGGTCCTAGCATTCTGCAAAGCAAGACAGGGAAATTATTCAAAGTGCAAGGAAAACCTGGCCTACAAACAAGTTTCTAGACAGCAAGGGTTACACAGGGAAGCCCTGTCTAACAACCAACAAACCAACTAAAATATGCTCACTATATGTTCTATGTGGGACATTTGTGCTTCTATAAGCTTCCATTGACTTTTTATATAGACAGTAAGTACACAATCCCCTTGACCTGTACTGTTTAAGATCGTTCTTATATATGTCCCATGCCATTTAGAACTGTCCACAACTCCCTCTTAGATTCATGTCAAACAACAATAAGTGGCCTTCATTGAATTCCATATAATTCTGCCTTGTCCTTTATCATTGGGCAACTAAAACTCATCCCCTGCTTACTAAGGATCCCCCCAATTTCTGTGACTCTTTTGAGAAGATATTTGGTTGTTTTGATTTGAATAGAAATGATTATTGCATTATGTACTTTTCTTGTAATCATGAGAACATACCTGACTTATTTTTGCCTCACAGATTTTTAATTCATAGTCCCCAGCTCTGTTGACTCTGGACCCATGCTGAGATAGGATGTGCAGGGGAAATGGCCCAAGGAAAGAACACCCTAACTTGAGCAGGAAGGAGCTCCTGTGACTTGGAAACCCTCGCCTCCTTGACTCAGCATAGCACCCAAATGATATCCGTCAGCACTGAACTTTTTCTACTGGCTTACTGTGCATGCTCCAAAACAAGTACAAAACCTCTCCTAGACCTTCTGCAGTCTCTGTTCCCGTCCACCATTCTGTATCTCTCACTAGTTAATGACTCGTGTGAGGTTTGCTGTGTGCTGTGACTTTGTGGTATTCCTTGACTCTCACCTGTCGAGATGCCCTTGTATAGGAAAAGCCTCTACCTTGGTACCATGACTCAGATGGGCTCCCTTGGTGCCTGTGTTCCCTATTGGGGCCTGAGCTGCAGTGGGACCCTGTCTCTCAGCTCCAGTTCACCTGCAACACATTCACCTTCTAACTCATGTATGGACTGGCAACCTATTCACCAGGAGTAATTCAGTAAGGTTCCCCTTCGGGCAGTGTAAATTCTTTCCTGAGTCTAAGGAGGTGACTGCTGAGTGTCAGGCTCTCCTCTGGTACTCTCAGAGGCAGAGGTATTCCAAGCCATGCATGGTCTTTATGGTTACAGCTGTGCCCCTTCACTGACCTCATCCCCCACCTCAGCCACAATCCCGCAGCTTCCTGAATCTATTGTGACCCTTTCCTCCTGCCTACCTTTCCTCTCTCCCCCAGGACCTGCCTGTGATACCATAGCTTTTCTATGCCGTTGTGGCTTTTATGATACTATATAGCTCCATTTTCCCACCCCTTTCCAGAGGATGAGACTTTGTTCCTGAACTTGGTCTTTGCTGTGTTGGAAGTTCTGCTGCCTGGCTGAGTCTCCCTGGGTGCTTAGTTCTGACCCCTGTTGAGTGCAATGGTGATCCACTAAACAAACAGCTTGGTCCTTGTTCAGTACTCCCTGAGTCCTGGAGATACCCTTGATTACAGGTTTCGGAGACACACCCCCAACTCCCACTCCATGGAAACAGTGACATCCAAATCCTCTCATTTCCCTTCCAGTTACCTCTTAGAAAATCTCTAGCCTCCCCACAGGCATTCAACCTGAAGGGCCCCAAACTTACTTTTTTTTTGCAATCAAATTTGGCCACAATATCCCTTAGAGAACCAATATAAATGACCACCCAATGGTACTCTAGCTCCTAATTTTATTGGAGACCTTCGTAACTGCTATGAGATATTGGGAAATGAAATGAGACTCCCTATGTCCAAACTTTCTCTTCTGTCTACTCCAAGCCCTCTTTCTGTTCTTCCTGTTCTCCCAACCCAGCGTCTCCTTCTCATGAAGCCTGAACCAGATGGTTCCTTCCCTATCTTCAATCCAACCAACTATCTGCCTCAACACCTAGCCCTCTTTCCTCCTCCAGCCCCTCTGGTTTTCCTTTCTCTCTCCAGGGACAGGCCACCGAAATCAAAATTCCCTGGCACCTACTTTCAGCCCACCAGCAGCTCTCAGTCCTCCTGCTACTCATTCCTGTCCCACCATGGGACCCTTCCCTATCTCCCCATAGTCAGCCTAACCCAGCCACTGCTCTCCCTTTGCAGGAAATCATCAGGGTGGATGGCCTGGTCAGGGTACATGTCTCCTTCTCATTAAGTAAACTCTTTCAAACAGAAAAAAGACTGGGCTCTTACATTGCTAATTCCTCCACCTTTATTAAAGAATTTCATTATATCACCCAATCTCACAACATCTCCTTCCATGATCATTGTACGATTCTCACCAACAACCTTCTCCCCAAAGGGTGCTTTGGTACATGGCTAGGAACCAGGCTAGGGTACATGCAGATGAAATCCACCAGGCTGTAATGCTGCTACCTGATCAGGGATCCCAAATGGAACTACAATATCCTAGGGAGAGATGTTAGCTAGAGATCAATTTATAACTTGAGTTCTCGGCTTTCCTAAAAGCAGGAAATTATGAAATAAATCCAAGAGGTCATCCAGGACAAACACAAAAACTCGTCCTAGTTCTGGGTCACCTTATAAATGTCCTTCTACAATACACCAGTCTGGAGCCCGAGACCTCGGATGAGAAACAACTCCTTATGACCTACTTCTCTCTTCTTCCTGAGTTTTCCTAATATTAGGGTTAAACTTAAATGCCTGAATCCGCAAACAGAAGTCTTAGCTGTGGCCCTCGAGGAGTACAATGGGAATATGAAAGAGCTTGAAAACAAAAATGCCTAATGTTGGCTAAGGACTTTCATCTGGTCAGAGTAACTGTGCAGGCTTCCTCATCTCTCAAAGCCCAGGAAACTTTGGATTGCTGCTTCAAAAGTGGTCAGGATGGTCACTAGGCTTGGGCCTGCCCAGGAGCTTGTAAATCATCTTGGGTCATGTCCCATGTGTCATCAAAAGGGACATTGGACTGTAGACTGCATTCATGTTCCTTGCAGCCTGGATACATAAGTCTCATAACATTCTCTAGTTGACTTCTTAGGTCTGGTCATCGGTGACTAAGGGGGCTTGTGCTCTCTTGACCTGACCACTGCCATCTTTTACAGGGAACCCCAGTTACTCATCATGATATCAGCACAACACATCTCCTTCCCTATAGACATTGGAGTCACCTACTTGATGGAGTCTTGGGGACCCACCTCCCCTTCTCATTTCTCTATTGTTAGTGTAGGGTAATGTAGCCTACCAATCTCACCAAACTCACCATTTAGCTGTATCTTTAGGAATATCCTCTTACCTACTTGTAGTGGTTTAAATATGCTTGGCACATAGGGAATGGAACTGTTGGGAGGTGTGGCCTTATTGGAGGAGGTGTGTCACTGTGGGGATGGGCTTTGAGACCTTCCTCCTAGCTGCTTGCAAGACAGTCTTCTCCTGGTTACCTTTAGAACTAGATGTAGCGCTCTCAGGTCCATCTCCAGCACCATGCCATCCTGGACACTGCCATGCTTCCTGCCATGTTGATAATGAACTGAACTTTAGAACCTGTAAGCCAGCCCCAATTAAATGTTATCCTTTACAAGAGTTACCTTGGTCATGGTGTCTGTTCACAGCAGTGGAAACCCTAATTAAGACACCACTCTTCCCCAACCTGTTCCATCTCCTTGTTAGGGAGAGACCTTCTAGTCAAAGTAGGAGCAAATATTTGTTTTACTTTCCCCATCCACTGGACCTCAGACTTGCTGGCCGTTCTCTTCCTCTTCCTCTTCCAAATCACAGCATCTGACATAGCTTACCCTTGCTGACTTCCCAGATTTATCCATGAATATGGGCTACACAGATCCTTCTGCAGTCAGACATCACTCCCTTCTCATCATTCAGCTACAGAACCCTTTCACTCCTGTCTTGGGGAAAAAGCAAGATGTCACTCACCTGCATAGTTCTGGTTGTTTAGAAAGCTTATCTGTCTGTTAAATGTATGCAGATGGGTCCATGTTTTCTGGTGCGTCTAAGCCTAGTGGCAAACATGGGAACTGAACCAGAAATGGGTCAGGCTCAGTTGAATAAATGAATGATGGTGGTCACCATGCTTTGTTTCTGAATGGTTTCCCTTGAGCATGTGCACTTTCTGTGCTCTGTGATTTTCAGTTTTGTTTTTGCTTTCTCAGCTGCTGCCAGCTGCTAATGCTTCTTGCCGTTGCTGCTTTGATGGCCAGGGCTTAGAATTTGCATCTAAGCTTTCTGGTCACTAGATTCAGTTTATTAGGGATTCAAGTATCATTTGAGTGTAGGTAGTATTAAAGCTGTTTTATGCTGCTCCACTTTATTGGAGAACCCGCTGTGGAATTGGGTTATGGCTTCCCCCTCCTCTGGATCCAATCGTTTTTGTTTAAAGGTTTCCTCCAAAATCTTCATCCTGAATCAGGCCACCTGAATGTGACAGAGAAAGGAGAGTAAAATAAGACAAAAGGACTTAAAGAACATGTTTGGCAATAGCTGCTCTCAATAACAGCCATTCATGTCTCTGGTCAATGGTTAGATGGAAAACGTGAAAGCTATATAAATTTTGAGGGTCTAAGGATGGTTATGAAGGTCTGAGGATGTGAAAACTTAAGTTCTGAGGGTCTAAGGAAGTGTCTGAGGATGGGAAAGTTGGTGTTTTAAGATATGTAAATGCACATTGTAAACGTGTAGCAGACTAATCTAAGATAATGAAAAATGTTTTAGACTTCTTTATCCATCGACTTTGAAGACTCAGATTTTTAACATTGGAGTTCTGATACTACACTAACTACTTTTATCAGTCAGAAGCTCAAGACTTTAATTTCCTTTGGTTGTCATTTAAATATGTATGTAATGGTACTTCTCATCATGATATAAAAATCCTCTATCCAATCTATATGTCCAGCTATCTGGACAGAGAAAAAAATCTTCATGCTTTTTAACCCAAAGCTTTTGCTATGACTTGAAGATGTCACACCTGTTAGCTGCTTTTTCTACAATGTGGGTAAAACTTTTATCTCTTCTTGTAAACAAAATCTCATGCAAGCTTCAAGGGAGTCAAGGGAGTCGTAATACTTGGATCTGCCTCTCACAGGTCAAATGGACTCCGGATAAGTACAGCCTCAGTTTCCTCAGCTATGTATTCCTGAGGGTATGATATCTCTTCCGTTGCCCTGGGTCTTGGAACCTCTCTCTTTCTCCAACTACCAGGACTATGGGCCTGAAAGCTTCAAATGTATGATTTTTTTTTTAAAGTCCCTATACCTCACCTCTCTCCCTAGTCTGTATCTGTTCCAGCAGATTTCCATGTGAGTGACAGACACCATCCAACTATCAGCTGTGGACTACAAACTGCTTGAAATGGCTGAAAGCCCTGGTCTTGCTGAAAACTGATGTGAACCAGTCCAACTGATGTGACTGCTGCCTGTCTCTGCAGGTGGATCATCGAACTAGAAGCTTCTGATCAATGCTCCATTGCTTGAATTGTCTCCTAGCCTTTCTGGGCCCTGATGATGATATCCTAATTTCATCATGAAGTAGTTACAGAAAAGAGACTATTACCCTTTATCATCAACAAAAGGCTGGAGTATTAGGTCAAAAGGAAATTTCCTGACATAGGGGACAAATGGCTACCTATACTGCCTGCTGACATACCAGGAAAGGTACCTGTCAAAACCAAATAGACCCAAATCTATCAACAGAGTCATTAGTTGAAATAGTTCTATAGTAAGATGGGTACTCATCCTCCTTTTCAGGAGAAGGCTGTTATTGTGTAACTTTAAGAAACTTCTTGTTTCTATATAAACCACTTGAAAACCACTAGAGAAAACTGGTGAGAGTTAGATCTATTAAGAGCTAACATCAAAGAAGAACAGTGTAGCCTGTTCCTCAGGGAGGAATGCTGCTACTATATCAAGTATTGAGTACAGTAAAAGACTAGATCCAACAATTCCAGACACATCTCTAAAGTCCCTGACCAGGGGAGTTGGATATTGCCTTTCTTAACCCTCTTTCTCCTAATTCTACTAATTGTAACCTGTTTTATAAATTTCTTATCTAGATTTCTTCAACAATGAATTTAAAAGATTTCTAACCAGACCTTTAATCAGTTCTTATTACAGGATTATCAGTTTCTTGCCACAGAACCAGAGGCCTAGACTCTTAAGTATACCCAGATGTTGACAATCAAGCTTGCCCATAGACTTCAATGCCCTCATACAGCAGGAATTGGTTTAATAATAATGCTGTCCTCTTTCCAACCCCCTGATTAGTTATCAATAGTGAACAAAAAGGGGTAGGAGGAGAAGCTTGTAGAAAGGTCTGAGGGGAGAGCACCCTGCTGCTGTCATCCCACCTTTCTCCCCTCCCCCCCCCCCAGCTGGGGACTGAACCCAGGGCCTTGCGCTTCCCAGGCAAGCGCTCTACCACTGAGCTAAATCCCCAACCATCCCACCTTTCTTGACTCAGCATTAGCATCTAAACAATATAGGGCAGCACTGTACTTTTCTACTAGTTCTCTGTTTATGCTCCAGAAAATCCTATAAAAGCCCTCCCCTCCACCCAACCCTCTGCTGTCTCTTCCTGGTCAGAGGCAGCCACCATTCTGTGTTTCTCCCCAGTAAAACTTTTGTTTGTGTGAGATTTATTTGGTGGTGTGACTTGGTGGTATTCCTTGGCGCTCCCACCTGCCAAGATGTCCTTGTGTTGGTAAAACCCAATAGGATACAATGGCAATAGAGGTGTGTGGAGAAGACTGAATACATCATGAAAGACAGAAAGTGAGATGGAGACTGAGAACTAGTACAACCTTCAAAGGCACAGCCCCATGGACCTCCTTCCTCCAGCAGGACCAACCTCTTAAAGCACTGTTTAAAACAATGCTACTAGCTGGGCCCAAGCTTTCAACACACGAGCCTATGGTAAACATTTCATAATTGAATTATAGCAGTTACTACTTTAAGACTGATTTGTGATTAAATTTATGATTAAAGTGGTGACCCGGTGAGATGACTCAGCAGATAAGGAAGACATTTCTACCAAGACTGTTGACCAAAGTTCATGACCTGGGATCCACATGTTAGAAAGACAGAACGGATACCCACATTTCTCCAGTCCTTCACATGTGCATCATGGCACACATATAAAATAAATAAATGCAGTACAATTTTAATTAAATAAATGAAAGATGTTTTGTGTAAAATAAAAGGATAGACTGGATTTATAAATTTTGAGAAGCAGTAGAGTAAATGAACCCTGGTCAGATGGGAAACATTTCCTACAGGAGCACGAGTCAGGGCTAGTATCGGGGAGAGGTGAGGGTGGTATTTTTCCTGCCTGGGCTCTGTTTCTGATGCACCATTCCCACTATGTGCTTGTACTGAACCCCCAGAGTGCACATCTGTGAATGCTTCCTGAATGAATGAGTCTGGGAGCTGTCTTGTCACTAAGATCACTCAGGCTCCTTGAGCTTTGGGTTAGCTGACAGTTCTGGAGTACATAGGTGGTCGGGATCCTGAGCTTTGCAGATCTCATCATTTTCTGCACTTAGATTCTTGCTTTGCTGTGGGAAATAGCTCACTTTCTCCTTCCTGCCCATCAAACTCATTTTAATGAGCTGTTCCTGTACAGCTGTCTTCCTGCAATAAAGTCATATCCTCTTGCTCAAAATATTCATGTTCAAGGCTGACGGGCTCGGCAGCTCTACTTGTTAGAAAGAATTAATGAATACCAGGATCCACAGCCCCCATGGGCCCCCTGGTTTTGACCACCTACAGATGTTAAGTATTTCCCCATAGTCCACTAATTTGAATACATTATCAGTCTGCTCTGTTATACTCAGTTTCAGGATGGGCTTAGAAGGATGAGGGAAGGATCTGGACGAGGGTAACCAGGTGCCTGGGATGGAAACTATAGGGGTGCTCAAGGAGTGAGTGAGACTGAGTTGTATAACTTTATCAAAACTCAGATTAACACCAGCAGTCTTCCACACAGCGTTGATGCTCAGAAAGTGCCTTATATGCTAAACTGTACAACAAAATTTACACAAATTACAGTGGGGTACTTAAATTCTTCAGACACCTAAAAAGAAAAAAAAACATGATTTAGATGAACTCAGATGTATAAACTTTTATAGTTACAAAGTGAAAGGAAAAGTATCAACTCAACAGTCCAAGACCAAGTTCTGAGCACAAAGGACATACATTTGTCCCAGAGAGACAGAGGACAGGGAACATAGACAAGAGCCAGCACAAGGGGATGAAGGAAATGGGAACAAGAGAGGGGAGGGAAATGACAGTCAGATGGTCATCCACAGACAAATAGCAGCTTATACAAGCAGAACCCTAAGCTAGGATGAGGTGTTGAATTTTAATTGGACGTGTTAATGAGGTGGGTCAAAGGAAGCTTTGGATTGCTGGATTTTGGTTGTCAGTCTTAGGAAGAAGTGGCCAAATAAGGGAATAGACCTTGGCTAGCTTTTGAAATGCAATCTAATGTTTTTTAGCAAGGCAGAGGGAATGTGGGAGAAGGGGAAGGCCTGTCAGAGCCGTCCTAGGCACACCTGAGCTGGCTAGAGTACCATTACATAGGTACTTTAAATACAGTTCACAGTAACTATGTAGCCCATTTTGAAGTTTGGCCTACTTTTTCTTATTTACTTTTAAAAATACACACTTCTATCAGATGATGTCCTCATTCTGTTACTGTGAAACAGCACTGACCAAACCAACTAAGTGAAGAAAGGGTTTGACTTACAAGTACCCATCGTAGTCCACCATTATGGAAGTCATGTGGGGAACCACAGAGAAGCACTGCTTATAGGTTTGCTTTCCACAGCTTCCTCAGCCTGCCCTTCTATACAGCTCAGGACCACTTACCAGGGTTGGCACCACCCACAGTAGGCTTGGCTTCCACTTCAGTCACTAATCAAGAAAATAAGTACCACATCAACTTGCCTGCAGACCAAATCTAACAGGGCATTCTACAGTCGAGGTTCTCTTTGTGTCCAGATGTCCAAATTGTGTATTAAGTTGACCAAAAACTAATCAGCATAGATGACCTGTATAGAATTTACAACTTCTGCACACCATAATGTCACCCGATGTATAGCATTATGGGCATTGGTGTGAGGACTTGTGTAATGTAATATTAATGTAAATAAAGTAGGTGAGATTCAATGGAGATTTTAGCACAAATGAGGGCCTGGGTTCAAACCCTCACACCAAAATGAATAGATAAGGATTTATGAGAAAGTAGCTTGGTGGGTAACACGATTTCCTAGCTTGCATGGCACTCTGGATTTGGTTCAACAAAGCATAAATGAATAGATGAATGTGTGGATAAATAAACAAATGAATTTCTGCTGTGCCTGGAATGGGTTGAGATTCAAGAAAGGATTTTTACATTTACTTGGTGTGTAAGTGCATGCTGTGTGTGTGTGTGTGTGTGTGTGTGTGTGTGTGTATTCGTAGCCATTGTGCCTATAACTCAAGTAGAACTTTGTGTGCAGTATGTAGATCTTGGGCTGAAGATGGAGCTCAGTTGGTAGCATGCATGTAGCCCTGAACCTCAGCACTCCATAAACCTGGTAAGTGTCGCAGGCCTTGTAACACCAGCACTCACCAGGTGAAGGCAAGAGCATTAGAAGTACAGAGAACTATGCAGATAGTTTAAAGTCAAGCTGATATAGAGAATGTTGGCATTTAGCTGGGCTCTGCCCAACAGCTACCTGGCAACAGCCAGCTGTGCCTGACTCTCTACAAAGGAGCTACTTGCCCCCTCCCCTTTCTCTTGCTCTCTCCTCTTGCTCCTGCTTCCTTACCCTCTTCCACTCCTCCCCCTCATCTCTCTCCACATGCTCATGGCCAGCCTCTACACCTCTTCTGTGTGTGTGTGTGTGTGTCGGTGTGTCTCTGTGACTGTCTGTGTCTCTGTGTCTCTGTCTCTGTCTCTCTGTGTCTGTCTCTGTCTCTCTGTGTCTGTCTCTGTCTCTCTGTCTCTCTCTCTCTCTGTCTCTCTCTTTCTTCCTTTCTCTGTCTCTACTACCCTCTCAACTCCTCTCCCCATGCCATAAAAACATCTATTCTATACTATACCATCATGTGGCTGGTACCTTAGAAGGGGAAGGCATGTCTCAGTGAGCCTGCAGAAGCACCCCGTTTTCCCACATCTTACTGCACACATCTCTGGTTTCTCTGTTTATCTTTTTATAAAACACAACATTGGTGTCATGACTCAGATTTAGAAAGTAAAAGGTACACATCCCCCACTGCCACATGGAGTGCCATCGCTTGCTAGACCTATCCACCTAAACTTTGGAGAACTGGTAAAGTCCTCCTCTCTGGTCAGCATAAATGTTCCCCGGTCCCAAGGGAGGGCTGTTGAGCTCACAGCCACCCTGTGTGTCCTTCTGGATGAAGACAGTGAACCTTGAAGACTGGTCTTCTCACTGACCCTTCATTCTAGGACATTTTCCCTTGGGTGAGATTTTCCTCTCTCCTCTGAGGCAGTTCCTTTCTCACTGCTGTGAAATCCTGTGCCTAGGTGAACCATTCTCCCGCTGTCCCTCAGGGCACTGGTCCAGAGCTCAGCTGCCAAGTTCCCTGTGTGACAACTTGGTGATCTGGCCTGGATGACATCCTCTAGTTCTCAATTTTATCCTCAGGAGGCTGGTAGGGGTAATTAATAACTCTACTCTCACCCAAAGGGTTGGTCTTTGCCATCTTGTCCCTACCTACTGGAACATTCCTAGGTCTAATTCACAGCACCCAGTAAGCAATCTCTACATGGTCACTTAACTGGCACTTTAAAAACAACTGTTTCACTAGTGATCCATAGGCTTTCCTTCTCCCTCCTCATTCTCTCGCTGCTTGCTCTGCTCTTGCTTGCTCCTGGTTCACTGCCCCTGATTCTGCCGAGGTCAAGAAAAGCAACCATAACCCCGCGCCACCTGTCCCACACCACCACGCTCTCGCACTCTGCCCATTTTCCTGCTGCCCCTGCCACTTCCAGCTCAATGCAAGCTCACTCCTTCGCCTGAACTGAGTTGCCAGGAGACTGACCACTACTTCACCCCACCAACCACCACACATTCTGATGAGCCAGGCTGGGGCTTCCAGCTATGAGAAGGGAGTGAGCTGGGCCTAGTGTTGGGTGCCGCCCCACCACCTTTATTCTGCTGCCATCTGCAGCATTTACGTTATTTCCAGCAATGCTAATCCCTAGAGCCTTGGCCCTGGCCGAATTCTCCCCAGCTCCTCTGTCTGACATTCTCTCTTTCTTTCCTGGGGGATCAGCACTGCTTGCCCATAGTCTGCAGCACAGACCCGGGGCTGCTTGGGACTCTATCCCTGGGGCTGGAAACGGGACAGGACGTGGAAGCCGCTCACAGCTGCCTCTCAGCGCAGCCACTAAACCAAGTGTACACTAGACAAAGCTAAGTCACTTATCCCTTTCCGTGTGTCTCTTCATGTGTTTTTCACTGCTGATACATACCTGAAAGACTGAGACTAAACAGTATAAGGTTAAAGATCACTGATGTGTGTGTGTGTGCATGTGTGTGTGTGTATACACACAAATATATGTTATGTATATATGTGTATATTTATAAGCTTTGTTTTTGCTACTGCATTAAGTTATAGTGTACTCTATTTGCAAGATACATTCTCAAACAAGTAATTAAACAAACAAACAAACACAGGTTGTCTAACTCAGATTATGCTTAATACAACTGCTCTCAATCTTGTCAGAAATTTGCTAAATATAATAATGCTTAAGCTTACGACAGACTCCCAAAGCCTGACAGTTATCACCCCCCACCCAAGGTCTCTGAGAAGATAATGGGCACAACGACAAGAGCGTACCTCGATTGTGGTATGATAACCACCAAGAAATACTGCCATTGCCTTGCTCACTGCTAGGGCTTTGGTCTACACTGTGGACAGACAAGATATCCTGAGAGTCAAATGTCTCATATTGCCTAAGTCAAGGTGGGTAATTTCTCATTTCACATGTATCTACTCCACAGGGGGAAAAAAAAAGCTTTTCATCTTCTGGGCTTGAAAGTCAGACTGACTCCACCCAAGTTGCCATGGAGACCACAGGGGCACGGGAACTATTTAGGTAATAGACAGTAGACCGACCTCTGTCGTTTTAATTAATACATCACTCCTTGATTATAATTCCAATCAGATTCCCGACTACATTGACAGTTAACTATAGCTTGACAGCTAGAAAGCAGACCTAGCTCCTTATCCCAAGGCAAGCCACCATGATATTAGCCCAATAGTCAATTTGTTAACTAGCTAAGACTACCAGATCTCTTTTCAAAGACAGACAGGTTTGCCTTGCTCACGAGCTTCCCAATGAACGATACACAAGTTCAGATTTGATTTCACAGATGTAAAAGATGAGCTTTCACTGGTGCTTCCTTACCTACACTCAGTTTCCAGTGACTAAATGCTTCATATTTCCTCTTTTTGCTATGCCACTGTCTTAATGTTACTAGGTATAGTTCTTATAATAAATCGTTCCACTTTACGATCCAACTATATAATCACAAATTCATATTTTAAGTTTTTTTGATTGTCTTAAAGTGTTTCTTGTGCTGAATCTACACTCTAAGATATCATGCTTAAATATAAGTTTCCATGGTTGTCTTTTAAGTATAGACTTAAGATGTTTCTCTTCCTAAACTATATGATCAACTATAGCATTCACAAAGTCAAAGTTTTACATTTCTTTTGTCTTTCAAATGTAAACTTAAAATTGTTTCTTATTATGCTATATTTATATATACTCAGTCCCTGTGTGTGTGTGTATGTGTGTGTGTGTGTGTGTGTGTGTGTGTGTGTGTGTGTGTGTGTGTGTATGTGTGTGTGTGTGAATATCTTGTCAAGTCTAGGCATCTACTACATCCAGAGAAGCAACCCACTGATGCTCCAATCTTCTCTCACAGACACAGATGCTTCTACTAGACCTGTTTCTTCCTATTTATCCACCGATGGTTCCATAGACCCTGGACAGTAAGGAAACAGCCTACTCTCCTAAGACTGGACCAATATCCCCATACCCATTTTCCTAGATTTCCTAGAGACACGTTGCCCTGAAGACAGCAGGAAGTAGCTAAAGATCACGATGACGTATTCCTGATCCACCATCACCTCTTTCTAATTTTTCCCTTTTTAATTAAACCAAAATGAAGGAACGTTGGCATTACATGTAGGCTCTGCCCCAGTTACCTGGTAACAGCCAGGTGTGCCTGATGCACTGTAAAAAGGGGCTGCTTGTCCCCTCCTCACTCTCTTGCTATTTGTTTTTACTCTCTCCTCGTGCTCCTGCTCCCTTATCGTCTTCCTATTCCCCTCCTCCATCTCCCTCTCCATGTGCTCATGGCTGGCCTCAATCCTCTACTCCTTTATTCATTCTCTCTCTCTCTCTCTCTCTCTCTCTCTCTCTCTCTCTCTCTCTTTCTCTCTCCCTCCCTCCCTCCCTCTCTCTCCCTCTCTCTTTCTCTCTCTGCCTTTCTCTGTCTCTATTACCCTCTCAACTCCCTACTCCATGCCCTGAATAAACTCTATTTGTGGCTGGTACGTCAGAGGGGGAAGGGATGTGCTTCCTCCACACCTTACCATACCTCCACCAAACATTTCTCTGGTTTCTATATCTTTTAATAAAACATAACAGGCAAAACTCTCCCTCTCCATCAAAAAATGTGTATGAGCTGGAAAAATAGCATTGCTGTGAATTAAGGCTATCCCTTAAGGCCATCTATCTTTGTGATGCAAAACAATAGTGCCCCACATACTCTGGTTGGGTTTATACTGCTTATAAAGTACTAATTTGTTGTTGGCTCCAGTTGATAAGGCCCACACTCACATCTTAACAGAGGGTCCAGAGACGTAGGCTGAATGAAGGTTATAGAAAATTGCAGGAAGGAGATAACACCTCAGAAATAACAAAGCCTATTGGTTCTTCATGCAGACAGGACTCTCTTGAAGAGCATCTGCTTTTGCGCGATGTTTGCCCTGCCCACTCGGTTCATTTTCATCTTCATTCCCCCCTTCAAGATCAAGGGACTTTAGAAATGTCTATTTCCATTGGATTTATTTGTGATACGCAGGAACTAACTTATTTATTCCATTTATTTTTACAGCATAGCCATTATCCAGGGATGCTGGACATATATAAAGGATATGTTTGGGATTGGCAAAAAGGAGGTAGTTATGGATAGGGAATAAGCAAGGTCTAAGAACATTAGTCAAACAGACTTTCTCCTTCTAGAAAAGTCTGGCAAAGTAGATTGCTAGTGCCATTTTGTGCATTTTAGGTTCAATTTGCTCATTTTTTATTGATAGGCTCAACAATGGAAGCAGTGTGAATCAATGTTTCAGGGATTCCTGAAGGGCGGGCCAAAGGGAGCTGAAGGCAGTTGGCTCCATACTTGGCAAAGGCCTTTAGTTTTCCACAATTTTATTTCCCTAGTTTAACCACCATCATGGGTGGTTATGGTAACACATCCTTGTATTTCCAGCATATGGGAGGTAGAGGAGGAAGATTAAAACTTCAAGGGCATCCTTGGCTACATAGTGAGTTCTAACCAAGCCTGGGCTGCTTGAGACTCACTTACCTATAAGCCTTGACTCAAACTGGGGCTGTCTGAAAAGAGGAAACCTCAGCTGAGGAACTAACTGTCTCTGTCAGATTAGCCTATGGAAATGTCTGTGGGGAATTTTCTTGGTTAATGATGATGTGAGAGAGCCCAGTCTACCACAGATGGTGCCACTCCTAACTGGTGGCTTCATGTGTGTAAGTGTGATGAGCACTTGGACAGCTCTGGGGGATGATGGGGTCTCCTTGAAAGGTCTCTAGGAGTTTCACAGTGACTCTCTACCTGGAAATGAGAAGCTGATGAGTTTTCAATAGAGGGGAGCTTTGGGAAGGAGTTAAGCAGAGGAGTTAGAGCTGAAGGTCTTTCAAGGATTCTTACTCAGGATAAAAGCACAGACACTTGCAGAAATCAAACAAATCTGAATGTTCCCTCTTTTAAGTCCTGCTGCTAATAGAATTATTAGTCAGAGTGTGCACCCTTGCAGCCCTAACAAGCTAGGTGCAACCACCGACCCTCATTAGCTAATTCCTAAAGAGATATGTAGTAATAAACAGCAGAAAAAGGAGGTGACTGATGGTAGGAAGAGGGACAAAAAGACTCACTGAGCTCCCAAGTTCATCTTTGGAGTCCAGATATGAGGTTTAGATTTAAATAAAGGGAAAGAAGCATGTGTACATAGCAGCCCGGCTAGGGCTTGTTTTGATAGTCAGGTAGCCAAAGGTGGGGACACGGTTTTTCTTTAGAAGAGGTTTGATCCCAGCAGGGGAGTTACACTTGAGCTGTGTGGTTGCTTTAGTCAGTCTCTACAAATAGTTCACAAGAATTTGCCAGCCCACCTTCTCTGTGGTGATTTCCTCTACTGTGCAGAACCAGAAGCTGTGCTTTGTCCTTACAGAGTTCAATGAGATAAAGTGGCCAAAAAACCTGCATCAAAACAATATAGCTTTATAGCCCTAAGTGCTTTGTAAATGGAAGGTATTGTTAGAGCAGGACTAATCTCTTTACTGTGATAAGGCACAGCCCGTCATGCACGTACATTGGTAGCATCAACCGGCTTGAACTTTGAATGGAAAATGGATTTGGGGACAAGACAAGTAGTTCTGGGGCAACAAATAAATGATGTATTAGTATTAGGTGGAAGAGCTAGCCTTGGCAATTTAGAATGTCCTCATGCTTGGTGTGCAGGACATCCAAGGTACCAAACAATGTCAGTGCACATCAGATGGCAGAAGGGCAGTTCAGTTCTTGGCTCCCACAGCCAGTAGAGAGCCCTAAAGCAATTTAGGCTGAACTAGGTCATCCAGTGGTTTTTTTATTTCATTTTTAAGTGATGTAGATGATCATTATGGTGTGATCAGCCTTTTCTTCTGATACAGAGATTTTTATCCAGGCAGCCAAGAGAGGATTAAAAGCATCCTGTCAGGCACTACGTAATTCTGTTTATCCCATGTGCCATTTTGTGTGTATGCACAAGCAGGTACACTGTATTTCACAATTGACTGGACACAGTCCTGTTCGTTCTACCAGCCTAACCATTGTATCCCAATCAACTTGGAGACTGCAAGTCTGCTGAAAAACCTTCTTAGACAAAAAATGGCTTCTGTTGTTTTTGACACAAAGTCTCATATAGCCCAGGCTAGCCATAAGACATCTGCTTCTTCTGCCTCTACCTCCTGGATTCTGGGTTCAGTGGGTTTTGAACCCAGTGCTTTATACATACTGAGTTCTGCCACCTGAGCCACAGCAGCCGTTCCCTGGAGGTGCAGCATTAGAGAGACGATTTTGAGTTCCTGATGTTGTGACAAAGGGGTGGGAGGGACAGCTAGATTGAGTAATAAGATTGGGGTCTATCTTAGTTAATTCTTGCAGTGGTTTGAATAGTAATGGCCCCCACAGACTCATGTGTTTGAATGCCTGGCTTATAGAGAGTGGCACAATGAGGAGGTGCGGCCATGTTGGAGTAGGTTTGGCTTTATTGGACGAAGTGTGTCACTGTTGAGGGAGGCTTTGAGGTCTAAGACACAATACTATGATGAAACACCATGACCAAGGCAAATTATAGGAAAGCATTTACTATGGAGCCAATGGTTCCAGAGGGCTAGAGTCCATGACCATCATGGTAGCAAGCATGGCACAGGCAAATAGGCTTGGCACAGGAGCAATAGCCGGAAGTTCATATCTTCATCCACAAGCATGAAGCTAACTGGGAATAGTAAGGAGTTTTGAAATCTCAAAGCCTGGCTCTATTGACATACCTTTTCCAACACGGCCACACCTCCTAATCCTTCCCAGAAAATTCCTCCTCCTGGGGATCAAGTAGTTAGCATAAGCCTATGAGGCTACTCTCATTCAAACCACCCCAGGGTTTAAGGCAGGCCTCTGTATAGCCTTGGAGATAGTGAGTTTCCTTCTCTTTCACTCTCTTCACAGGAATGAGAAAAACCTACCCTTGCCATATAGCTACTCTCAGGAGCAGACAAAACAATGAGGCTGGTGAAATGCTCCTCATGAAACTCCATATCAATTTCTCCGGTCTTCCTCCCAGTGCTAAGGGATAGGACCCAGGCCCTATTACATGATATGGAAATGATTCACCATGCTTCCAGGCTACTTCTTTTTTTATTAGTGAGATCAGGCCTCATATAGTCCAGGCTGGCCTTGAACTCACAATGTAGCTGTGGTGAGCTTAAACTTTGGACCCTCCTGCTTTCAGCTCCAAGTGCTGAGATTATAGGCATGTAGCACCAAGTCTGGTTTCTGGAGTGCTGAAGGTCAAACTCAGGGCTTTGGCGCATGCTAAGCAAGTACTCCAGCCACTGAGCTATGTCCCAGGTGTGTCTATTTGTAAGCTTAAGTGATGTCAGAAGATTTGAACTGGGCTTGAACACATTTGTCCAACTACTACGGTCTGTCCTGCTTGTCTAGTCCAACTGCAAAGCTTCTACTTAATTTTCAACAGCCAAGGAAGCTATCACATTCACCACAAAGCTTCCCTGGCTCTAAGACAGTGTTCACTGTCTCTCCTTCTTCTGTGGGACCTTGGTATTTTAAGGACACCTGTCCTTTTGTTTATCACCTATCCTGTCTCTGTCCCCCAATAGTCTCTGATCTACCTGAAGAAAGGGGAAGGCTTTTATTTACATGCCTTTCCATGTACAATGTTCAGTTACAACAAAAGTATGTGCTTCCAGGGCCACCAAGAGATGGGTTGGGGCATCTGTGCTTGCATTAAATGATGCCCCAGTATTCTCTCTGGGATGTTCCTTTGTCCCTCTCTCCTTTAATCTTTTTTTTTTTCCGGAGCTGGGGACTGAACCCAGGGCCTTGCTAGGCAAGCGCTCTACCACTGAGCTAAATCCCCAACCCCTTCTCTCCTTTAATCTTTACTTCTTCCTTCCAACATTTCCGTGAGTTTCCCCACTGAGAGAGGTGCTGTCTAGGTGAGTCTTCAACTAGAAGATGCCGCAGCTGTAGACCATACAGAGAAATGCCCCTGGGCATGGCGGCTCATCTCTTACCTTTTTTCACCTGTCAGTTCCTGGAGAGTAAATAGTACACATTTCTCAACAAGGGCTTAAATCATTTAGATCATTTAACTGTACTTAAATCTAACTGGGCAGTCTTTCATCACATAAATGGTCCCTGAAGTGAAATAAAATGACTTCAAACTTCCCGAATAAATGGATATGACTGGGACATCTATTCGTGTCATTTAAAACACTGGATATCAGGACTCCTAAGAATTGCCATTATCTTAGCCAAGAAAGAGGAAATCACTTTCTTACAACCAGGCAGATTGTTTATGCTGATGCTAGTTTCAAGCTCAAACTGTCTGAAAATCACATGTTTAGATAAATCAAGGCCCCTTTAAAGAGAATTGAAGCTTTGAATGATGTATAATTAGGCAGTTTTTGTGCTAAAAATATTACTACCTTCTATATATATTCAGTCACAATAGAGAAAGTTCAAACAGCACACAAGTAAGAGAGCAATAACACGGTACGATGATTCCATATTATAATATGGATGACCTTGAAGACATCATGTGAGTGAAAGAGGCTAGACATGAAAGGACAAATATTACTGTAATTTGCTCACATGAGATATCTGCAAGTAGCAAATTCATAAAAATTAAAAAGCTGGGACTCAAAACCAGGCCTTTGTTCATACTAGGCAGCGTAGTGCTTTACTAACTGAGCTACATCCCTAATCCATTCTCGCTCTAAATTCAGCTCCGTCAGATAGATTTTGAACTGTTCCTTAGTGTCACTATGGATAGGATAGGATAGCATAGCATAGCATAGCATAGCATAGCATAGGATAGGATAGGATAGGATAGGATAGGATAGGATAGGATAGGATAGGATAGGATAGGATAGGATCACCCCTCATCTGCCTCACTAATCAGACTGTGAAAATTACCATTCAATTTTATATGCTGGCATTGTGACACATGACTGACTGAAATCCCAGAGCTGTGAAGCTGAGGCACGATGATATCTCACTGTGTCACTAATCTTTGCTACATAATGAGACCTATCTCAAAACAAACAAACGAACAAACAAAAGAGGCAAAAAAAAAAAAAATCCCACTGTCCAGGAGCTAGAACAAAGGAAGCCAGGAAACAGGGAATTATTGTGCAATGGTTTCTGTGTCTAGAATAAGGAGACGTTCTGGAAATAAATAAGCAGTGTGGTTACACTGTACAATGATTGCATTTAATATCAGTGAATTGTAGACCCAGAGCAGTTCAAATGGAAAATATGGACACGTTTCTACAATAAACCATGCGATAAAATAAAATGTTACCAGGGAGGAATGGTTTTCCAGAGTTTTGCAAACTCAGACCAGAGATTCCCCTAGAGGTGGCTGAAAAGGCACAGATTGTGATTGAGGACTCTGCCATTTGCTCTCAGCAAACTGTTTAATTAATCAAGGCCAATGTCTTCAAGCAATTCTTTCCAGCCTGCCAGAGGCTGGGGCCAATTACTGTTGACAGAGTGAAATCATGAGGGGTCAGAGAGGGAAATAAATATGTTAAACTTCCTCTTCAAAATTAAGGAATTATGCAAAGTAAATGCACTGTATCTAATATCAATTTTACTAGGGGTAAAGATATTCTGTAAGCAGAAAAACAGGAGTCATTTGCAATGCAAAGGGTTGGGTGAGAAAGGAAAGAAAGAATTCTGTTCACAATGATTCACAATGACTATTTTGAAGCCCTGGGTCCGAACTGCAAAGCTACAAAGGTTGTTTAACTTAGCCAGCTACTACTGTCCCTTGACCTTCAGTTGTCTAACTGCAGCACAGAAAGCTGGTTGTTTCACATGATTATCTGTATTGCCAGCTCAAAACCAAATCAAACCAAACCAAATCGGAAAATCAATATAACAGTAACTAACACAGGACTTCTACTGCTATGCCACAGATAGGTCAAGGCTACCAATTCTATGCTGGGCATGTACAGTAAAATAATGTGTGTTGGCTAGTTTGTCACAGAATCTAGAGTCATCTTGGCAGATAGGACCTCACTTGTGGAATTGCTTGTACTGGATTAGCCTCTGGGCATATCTTGATTAATGCTTGATGTGGAAGGAGCCATCCTGCTGTGTGCTGTGCTGCCCCTGGGCATGTGCTACTAGGTGCAAATAGAAGGCAGGCTGAGCAGGCTAGTAAGCCTCACTCTCCCATGGTCTTCATTTCAGTTCCTGACTTGAGTTCCCACCTTGGTGTCCCTCAGTGATGGACTGTCATCTGGAAGCTCAGCAAGCATTTACTTTTCCAAGTTGGTTTTGCTTAGTGTTTTGTAATGGTAACAGAAAAGAGGATGAGGACAGAATTAGTACCAGGAATATGATGAACCTGACTGTGTGCTTTTGGGAGAGAACTGTGCAATGATTTCGGAGCTTTAGGCTGGAAAAAGTTGTTGAGTACTCTGAACTTAATGAGCTTTTATAGAAATTTGGAACATAGCAACGTGGAGAAGAAATACAGATGACAGAGGCCTGGTTTGTGACACTTCTGAGCAAAGGCCCTGTCAGGGCTCTTCATGATATTTTGCATTTAAAAAAAGCCTGTATGGTATTTTGCCTTATTGGAACAATGGATACTGGTTAGCTGGAACTGGAAAATCAGCTCTGATTAATAAGAGACCAACGTCAGGTTGAGCTAACAACCTGCTAAAGTGTTTTTCATCAGAGTCAGCACTCACAAGCTGTGGTCCAAGCAGGAGCCAAGGCTACACATCATGCTGGCAGCCATGCTTGGCAATGTGTAAGAGTATCCCACAAGGCATTGATTTTGGAAGCATGACAGGGTCATAGAGAGCAGATGAGACTTAACACTGTTTGGTAGAATTGAGGAGGTTAGGAGAGGTCTCTGGTGACAGTGCAGTGTCAGTTGCAGTAGAGTCCCCAGCATATTGGAGATGCCAGGACTGTGGGATTAATAAGGGCAGAGTGGAGCTGACTTGAACCTACAAGATAAGCTGAATGTGCTGTATATTGTAAATCTGGGAAAGTGAAGTTGCTCAAGTCTTTTGGATCTCAGAAGATTGTCTGTGTCCAGGATGCCAGACAATGAGCTACAGGATATAATTTCCATCGGAATGTACAAGTTTTCCTTTGATTTGATTTTTTGTGCCCTGGTTCTTCCCTCATAGAGGATGAAGATATTTAAGTTACTTTTTAGTTCACAGGAGCATAAAGTTGATGGACTTTGGACTTTCAAGGAGATGTTGAATATTTTAAAGAGACTTGAATTTTAAAGACTGAGAAATTTTAAATTTCTAGTATGTTTTATATTGTGTTCTTAATGTAAAATCCTGAGGAGACTCAGTGAAGGAACCACTATAGTTTAGTATATAAGTATTTGTATGTCACATTGAGAAAAAGGTCAAATATGTTGGTTAGTATTTCTCAACTTGACATAAACTAGAGTTTCCTAGAAAGAAGAAATTTCAAATAAGGAATATTTGTTAGGCATTGTTTTGATTAATCACTGGTGTTGGAGGACTCAAGCTATTTTGCCAACTATGAACAGCTAGCCAGTTAGCAAGCAGTGTTACCCATGGTCTCTGCTTCAGTTCTTGCCTTGAGCTCCTGTCCTTATTCGTCTCAGTGAGCACAGTTACCTGAAAGTATAAGTTAAAATAAACCCCTTTCTCCTTGAGTTGCCTTGTTCATTGGAAAGTTGGCAGGAAGCTGTCCTACGCCAAGAACTGGCCTCAGCTTAGAGAGGAGTTCTTAGACAGGGTTGTCTAGGAACAATGAAACAAACAACTCCAAGTTAAATCGTGGGTTCAAGCTGAGGGCCTATGTTCTGTTCAAGACAGCTTTTCAGATTGCTCTTTCTCTGTGTTTTGCTGTGTTTTGTGACAGCTCTTTCTTGCTATTCTAAAAATTCTCGGAATGCCTCTTATTTTGCAGACCAAAAGCCCAGTCTTTTATTTATATATCAATTCAGTCGTTACCCCAGATTCCCTTTTGACCATCCCATGGATCAGCATGCTGTGACCTTAGCCCCTTGACTCTTAGGAAAGAGACAGCAAGCATGTTTTTTGCTTGTTTGTTTGTTTGTTTTTAACATTGTTAAAAGAATTCAGAGATCTGCTCACCTTTGTTTAGCACAGATAATAAGATAGCTAGGTGGGATCCAATACTGAAATTACCATTCCTACTATACCTGGTCCTGGACCTAAACTCCATCTGTCCCAGATTGACCCTAAGCTCAGGAATCTGAGTGCCTTTTGTAAGTATAAGCAAAAAAGGTAGCTGGGTGGGATTTTCCCTGTGATCATTACTCCCTAAATCTCTTATCTTATTCCTTAGTATCTTTTTGAGAAGCTGGTTTATAGGACAGTTGCCTATGTTTTTCTAGGTCTGAGAAGCCCCTCATATAATTTATATTCATCCTCATATTTTCCATAGTTGAAAAATTATATATTTTTGAGCTCTCATTTTCAGAGTTCTTTCTGACAGCCTTAAGTGCTGTCCTGAAGGTCACAGCATTTACCACTATGCTGAATATTAATCACACCCTCACCTCCTGGCCTTGTGCTGTTTATGATTATCATGGAGTATTAACCTCGGCAGAGAGGACATTCCTCAAACGAAGAACATAAAAATATGTACATTATTATACAAATAAGCCTTATGCCCACAGCAATTATCAACACTCATGGAGGTCCATGCCCTACTGTCTCTGTTTCAGGGGCAGGAGCCATGTCATTTTGTCCCTTAAACGTGGCTAAGCAGGTCTTGGAAGTCCTGTATTTAGACATACTCATGCTTTTCTGTGATTGGATATTTGGATTCCCTAGGTTACACGTAAGTCTTATTTTTCCTTTTCTTCTACCTACCTCTACTTCATGTAGCCAGTAATGGTCTCCTTCTTCATCTGCCTCCCAAGTGCTAGGACAATAAGCATGTACTGCTGTGCCTCATTTTCCCACCCAGAAAGACCACCCAGGAACGGACTCCAATGCAAACTCATTAGGGTCTCTTTATTTCCAGCTCAGACTCGGGCTTACTTATTGCCAATCCTGGCACAACAGCACAGGATGGTAGAGTAACCTTGAGTCTTCAGCAAAACAAGTTTTAATAGGAAATGGAGAGCAAATGAAGGGGGTCCAGCCGGCAAATATCTAACTATTGTAAGCTCAGGTGGGCTCTGAGACAAAACCATGAACATCTGAAACAATCAGACTTACCTTAATTGGCTGTTGCTAGGAAGTAGCTAGGGAGTGATTCTGGTGTAGGGGCCAAGGACAAGCCATGGAATCCTTCCTGGTACTTGGGTGCAGCTTGGGTTCAGCTGCAGGTCAAGTTCTCACACTCTTTTTCTTTTTAAGATGGTTGCTTCTTAGCACCACCATTCTCAGGTTTAGAATGCTAGGCAGGAACTCCAGTGTTCTGTGTATGCTAGGCAAATACTTGAACAAGTGAACTATATCTCCAGCCTCAGTGTTACTTTTTTCCACCCTCCCCAAGGTAACTTTCTCAAGAGTCTTCCCCTCACTTGGCAGAGCTCTTCATTTTCTATGGTATTTATTGTATCTACACTGTTGTTGGTCCTTATTTCACATTAAATTTTAGGAAATAATATACCCATGGTGGAAAGTTCTATATATTATTAAAACAGAAAATTTAATTACTTTCTGCATTCCCTTTGTTTCAGGCCCAACTACTATCTGGGGTTATCTGTTTTATACCCCCAAATAGTATATAAGAACCATAGCTACACACACTGCCTTTTAAAACATTTGGTGCTCTTATATCAAGCATGAGTTGAATTGGCGCCAGTAATGAATTTGGAAAGGTTTTATGAACAGGGCAAGTCATGGGTTCAGATGGGTAGAACATGATGTTAATGAAACCAGGAAATGAGCCTCCCTATTGGCAGACATGGTCCATATCTCCTGGACAACATATTTCTTTGTTTAGAGGACAGAATGTTGTGGACTTGTAGAAACCAAACCCATTCTTTTGCTTTAGGGAGGCATTCATGGCTTCTGGATTGACCCCTGTCACTGTCCCTGAGGTGGTAAAGATATTTTTTCTACTTCTAAGTCTGAGTCCATTCAAAAATACCTCCTTAAATGTAACAAATAAATCATCAGGACGAATCACACACAAACAAATGCTGCCACTACTACTACTACTACTACTACTACTACTACTACTACTACTACTACTATTACTACTCCTCCTCCTCCTCCATAATACTTTCTAGAAGAAAACCTCAAACAACCAAACAAAAACTGTCATACTCTCTGGAATGGTCAAATGATAGGCTATCTGTTGGGGATAGGTTCTAATGCTTTGATTTAATCAGGAATCTACACATCCAAATACTGAAGGTCCTTGTCCCCTGATTGGTTTTTAATCATTCAATAAAGATACCGGCATCCAATGACTGAGTAAAGGGAGATAGGGCAGGACCTTTATATTTGTGTGGGTGAGGATGCAGGGGAGAGGAGGAGAGACAGAGAATCTCCATGACTCGGGGTTGAAGGATGGGACAGAAGAGCTGCAGGAGATAAAGCCAACCAGGTAAGTGGCCTGAGTTAGCAGGGGAAGGTTTATGAGTGCCCAGCTTTGAGCTAGTCATTCTTATCATAAATAAACTGACGTGTGTGTGTGTGTGTGTGTGTGTGTGTGTGTGTGTGTGCCTTTCATCCTAAGATCCAAAGAGTTCCTGGGTGGGTGGGTGGCTGGAAGCGTGTGACCTGCTGGGACACAAAATGGTATAGCTAAACTCACAGCCACAGCTCTCCTGGGTTTACATAGTTCTGAGTTTATGGGAAAGCATAGGGATTGGACTCACTATTTAACTTTGCATTGTTGTCACTTGCGTAGATTTTATAAACAGAACCACACAAAGTAGCACAGCTTGTCAATTTCAGTAAAGCATGGGAGATTCCCTCATGGTGAAAGAAGTCAATGAGATCAGAGGTCATGTGGTGATCATTGCAAATAAACTAATGAGTCCTCACCATGACTGACTTGTCATTTCAGGTAAGCAGGCTGTTTTGCATTGATAAGATTTGGTTGGATATGTCAAACTCTCCTATCTTCCTTCTGCTTTTCATACTGCCCACCAAAATGCTATCTGCGCTCCTCAGGATAACTAGCCTGTTTTGTAGTGTATATACCCAACCCCTAAATCTCATGGCCGACTCTCATGTTTGTTTGTCACTCCTTCAAAACTGTTTGCACGTCTAGTTGACTGAGTCTCAGTCAATTAGTCTGTGAAGCATTCCATGATCCAGGTCAGTCACATGCATGAACCTCTTAATACATAGGCCAGGGCAAGCTGTGGCCCAGACTGACCATTGATAGTTTTGATCAGGAAGGGACGTGAGCTTCCACTATATGGCTCCTGACTGGCTAACGTTGAGGAAGTTCAGAGCTGTTATCTTCTTACAGACTGTTAAGGCAAGGCTGACAAAACCAACCAACCAACCAACCAACCAACCAACTAACTAACCAACCAACCAACCAACCAACCAACCAACCAACCAACCAAGCACAATAACAACAACAGAAAGAAGGAAAGAAAGAAAGAAAGAAAGAAAGAAAGAATAAAAAGAAGAAAGGATAGGGAGAAAAAGAAAAGAAACTTGGTTAAGCAGTACACACAGCTACCTCACATTCAGATCATATTCTGTTCTTTAATCAATAATTACCCACACCATTTTTTGGTTTTTCACTTGTCTTCTGTAAACCTCACCTTGAAAAGCTGTCAGCAATGCTATTTTCTCGAGCGATTACAATGGTCTGAATGCAGCCTCCAAGTTCCTGTACTGAAATGGAACTGCCAGTGTGATAGGACTAAAATGTAGAGCCTTTAAGATGTGATTGGGAGGGATTAATACCATTAGGGAGCCTCATAGAACACTAGTCCCTGTGGCTCCTTGGCCTTTTGCCATATGAGGTTGCAACAATAAAGTGTCATTCTGAAAGCATAGAGTTGCCCTCAACAGACACCCATAATGCCTATGTCTTCATCTCGGTCTTCACAGTTTTCAGAACCTTCACACATTATTTTTATTATTTATAAGTTACCTAGTCTTTGTTATTTTATTATTGTAGCCTCAATGGACTAAAACAGAGATACAATTCCAAAAAAAGAGATGCCTCTATCCATCTATTTCTGCATCTGTCCATCTTCCATCCATTCATCCATTCATCTATTTGTCCATCCACCCAGGAGTATTCCACTATCCAATATGTATAAAGCATAGGTCTAACTATGACGGAAGTCAGCAGTAACTGAAATGTACAGAGGGACCCTATCTTCTTGAATGTGTGTTTTAGTGTGAAAAAGACTTGAGGGCCATTTTAGATAGATTGCTCAGGGTAAGCTGAAAGGAGTTTGATTTTTAATAAAAGCTTGTTTTTGTTTTACATGCAGTATCTTTTCAAAAGCTGGGAAAGCACTGGCAGCTTTCCCAGAAGACCTGGGTTTGGTTCCTAGTACCCCATGATAGCTCACTGCTGTCTGCAACTCCTCTGTTTATAAAGGATCCAGTGCCCTTTTCTGACGGTGAGTAGCAGCCCTCTCACACACACAGTTCATGTAGATACATGCAGGTAAAACATACATATGCAGAGAATAAAAATAAATAAAACCTTAACAACTGTTCATTGTTTTTGCATATGAATGGTTGGAACATGCTGTGGGGAGCATTAGAAATTTTGCTCCCCAAAAGATTTTTACAACAGATCAAGTGCTTAGAAATATACAAAATAAATATAGGGTAAATATGATTTGTAAAAAATAAGTTAACTCCAACTATTAACTATGTAGCAGGCTTATAATATGCCACAATTTAACTTCCACAAACCAATTGGCATCTTATATTTTCTGAGTGGACATAGCTTTGAGTCAGAAAGAGTTACATAGTTGCTTGTTCTAGGTAACATAACCAGGAAGCAGCTGACCTGGGTCTCACTTCAACTCTCTGCCTCCAAACCGTGTTCTGTTAACACATCTCTGCATTTATGTTTGTAATTTATTTATCACTTGTATCTATTCTATCACTACTGTGTTAGCATTGAAAACTAGTCTGTTTTTACCAAGAAAAGAAACAAAGCAAGTCTTATTAGAGGACGCGGCATTTAAAGGTAGATAAATTGATAGTGTTCAAGATGGGGCATTTGAAAAGCTTCAAATCAACCAAGTTTACAATGTGTTTGACAAAGCTAAGAAATTCAAGCTTGGCTAGAATTGGTAACTCGTGAAACAAAGCAAAGCTAAGCAAAACAAAACAAAACAATACACCCCCCCTCCCCCAAACTGAGGTCAGATCCTAAGACAGTCTCAGGTGCTAGACTGAAATGTCACTGTGGTTTCTGAGCAAAACAGGCAAGGACCTGTCGCCACACAAAGAAATTGCCAGCTGTGTGAAGGGCAGACTGGGTAGGCACAGTCTGCTTATAAAGAATAATTAGGAGCCCTGGTCCGGGCAGAGGCAGTGAGCCAAGCCCACACTGTCGAGGGGCCGTTTCCAAAGCCGAATGGACAGCATTGGTGAAAGACTGCATCAGAAGGATGCAGAAAGAGCGATAAAAGAGGAATAAAAATTAAGTCACCCTGGTGAAACTAGAGACAATTCTTTATTTGCTTGGAATTTCCACCTCGTTTTTGCTCTAACGTTTATCTTTGATGCCCAGACAGGAGTCAAATGGGAGTTTTACTGCAGGCTCTTTGTGAGATCCTGTGAACGCCAGCGGAACAAAGCTCTTTAAATTATGAGCTGAAAGGCTCTGAATCTCTTCTCCAATGAAAATCTCATTAGTGTACCATTTGAAAAGCAGCGCATTTAAATCTGACTTTCTTTGGCTTGTATGGTTTGATCCCTTTAAAGTGATAGTTTTTCAGAAGAATGACTGGATGCCTGAAATTTCAATTAGACAAGCAAGAGGTTTACCTGTTAGAAAGGAGACGGTATTATCTTCCTGTTGCTAGGAGATGGGTCTCCAAAGCAATAGTTCACTCTTAAAGGATCAGAACACGGTCTAAATTCCTTTTTCTTTTGAAAACAAACATGGGTTTAAGACTGCCCCCAAATTTCCTGCTCTGTGCCCTAGCAAAAAGGCCCTGGGGTAGGTGGCTTGCTCAGGCAGCCACAACAATAGTCCCTCCCCGTACAGGCTTTGGGGTGCAATGTGGTGGTCGAGTGACTGCCTTGCATGTATGAGTCCCCAGGTTCAGTCCCCAGTACCACCACAGCAAGCAAACACACAGTGGGACAGTGGCAAGTGAAACTGAAACTGAGACTTGGGATAGTTGATATTGGGACTCAGATTTTCTTTCTGCTTTCTGATACCCCAAACTACAGCTGAGGTTGGCCTTTGAAACACTGAAGGTAAACCACCACCAATAGACAGGCTCCGTCTTAGTAGATGACACTGGCCAATTCATGTGCCAAGAATTTATGATGGGAAAAAGGCCATCTAGGGATTGACTAAATATTCCTGAAGGAAATCTCATAGATGGAAAGAAGTGTGAGGTAAACTGAATGGTGATTGTTTGAAGCTATTTAATTTAAGGGAGGCTTGTTATTCAGCAAACGCTAATGGGGTTATCCCATGCCCTCCAGTAAATAAAGATCCCATTTCTGCCTAACAACTTTTTAAAATAAGTGGGTTGTCTTTCAACTTAATTAGACCAAAGGCACCTACCTGTAAGCTGTAAACTTCTGAAAGGAATTCCATTTCATTCTAATGACTTATGTGATCGATAATATACACTTTAATATTATATCTCTTGTAGCTCAAAAATTTTCTAAAGTCAAAGTTTCACAATTAAGTGATCAATGTTTAATTAATCTATAATTAATTACCATGAGTAGCATAAGGATTTTTGAAAATATTTATTTTTAATTTAAAAAGATTGATTTGCTTTTATTTCTTGTGCATGATTGTGTGTCTACTACATGTGTAACTGTGTACCATCTTGTGCATAGAAGAAGATATTAGGTCCCTTGGAACTGAAGTTGCAGACAGTTGTGAGCTGACACATGGGTGCTGGAAACTGGACCTAAGTCCTCTGTGAGAACAGCAGGTGCTTGAAACCACTGAGTCCCTCAGTACTTCAACTTTTTTTGTGTCTAATTCTTCAGGCCTTTTTTAAATTAATTTTTTCTATTAAACAGCCCAGAAATTGCTAAATTTATTCAAAATGAAACAGAACTCTCCTTAGGTACATTTTGATAGACTTCATAAGTTTTCTTTAGGGTAGCTCAGTCAGTAAAGTGCTTGCCACACAAGGGCCTGAGTTCAACTACTGGCACTCATGTAAAAGGCTGGCCGTGGTGCCACATGCTTGGCATCCCAGTTCTAGGAAGGCTTTCTGGGGATTACTGGCCATTACAAGCCAATCTGTGTGTGCCAAGAGTAGTGAGAGACTCTTTCCAAAAACAAGATAAACAGCTCCTGAGAGCTGACACCCAAAGTTCCTAGCAGGAAGTACACTCTACATGTAATAAAGGACCTCAGGGATCATAAATGAAGATGGCTTAGGCCAGGAGAAACCCCAGCCTTCCTCCCTACATGACCTTAGCTCCTCAAACTCTCTGGTGGTCCAGTGTCTCTCCTTGAAAAAATTGGTACTGTTTCTTTTGTTTAAAAAAAAAAGTCCCAGTTCTTCTGAGCATTTTTTCCCCAGTTTTTTGTTTTGTTTTGTTTTTTTTTTGTTTTTGTTTTTTGCTGTTTAAAAGCAGACACCAAAGCTTCTTCACCGCTAAGAATCCTTGCTTGCAGTCTTTTCCTTTGGAAAGAGGCCTTGCAGTTGCTGATAACACATTCAGTGTTGCTAAAGGCCCCTTGTTCTTTAACCATCTGAGCGATCAGTACTGGTGCTGCAGACGCCAGGGTTTCTCTGGTGCATTTCCCCAGGTGACTTTCCAGCTTCAACAGGATACACGACCATGCTGTCAGTCAAGCCCGGCTTTAGGGGTGGACCCTTCTAGCTGATGTGGAGCTGTGGGTCGCAGTTGTTCTGGGGAATTCTCTCTCTATGGCACTGCTGGATCTTTTAATTTTAATCTTAATATTTATATGATGAGGGTTCTTAATAGCATAATATTTTGGTATTATAATATTTCACATTTCCAAAGATAGCGAACTGTTCCTAAGCCTTGTTAGTGGTGATAACCAATGGAAGGCTCTCTATGGAATGCTGTCAGAATGTCTGCTCTCCACTGCTCCTGTGCTTGTTTGGTTCCCAGCACCTAGAATGCATGTGTTAAGTGCTTTAACATATTTGCTTAAAAGTGAGCAAATAATTAAGAACTGCAAAGACTCCATTAAATTATAGCCCCCTTTAAGATATGAAAAATGCTTTTTTCAGTTTTCTATCCTCTGTCAAAGGGATTGTTGCCTTCATTCTTACTTAATTATTCTTCCCGCTTGATTGGCAGTGCTAGAAAATGTTCAAATAGCTTCCTTTTCAGAAGTAATGTGGTCATTTTTCTTAAGTTCAGAAAATCAGCAAGTGTTCCAAAAGGGCTCTAGATGGACACTGCCCGAATTATCTCTATTTATATTCCCTTTAATCTAACAAGGAAGCGAGCCCGCCAAGACCTGTAATAACTGATAAGACCATTCATTATGCGTCTCGAGGTACAGGTCTGTGGCAGGGGTGAGCGCAGACATCTGCCAGGGACTTAATGCCAATCTCATGCTCGCATGGGCTGCTATATTAAGAAAAGGTATTGAGGAAAGCGTAAATGTTGAGCTGTGATTTAATCAGAAATTATTTTTACAAAGGGCGATTGGATTCCAGCTATATGACAGTTGTCAAATGCTTGCATTAACACTGAGTTTTTAGTACTACCTGAACATTTATATCCCTCGGGTTATCTATAAAAATGCTTCTTTATGGTATTTTGGTGTGGTAAGAAGGTAAAGATCTCCTGCTTAATTCTATAAAAAAATCAGTGTCTACTTGTTCTATAAAAGAAAGAATAGTAAAGGTGTGTGTGTGTGTGTGTGTGTGTGTGTAGGGGGAGACACAGAGATATGTGGGGAGAGACAGAAACAAAGAGAGACACAGAGACTGGTGATGTCTGGTACCCATCTCAAACTAAATGGATGAGGATTTCTGATGCCAGTCCTGGGCATCAGAATTCCGAATTTATTGATTTTCCTTTCATATGACTTGAGAATTTCCTTGAAGGCAATACTGTATCTTATGGTAGGTTCTCTGCAGGAGAACTTGTAGCAGGAAGAATACTGCAGGAGCTTCTTGTAGCAAGTAGGTAAAAGAGCTTGAGTTTGGTTTTTAGGGGTGGTGGTGGTATTCTATTGGCAGTAGACTGATAGATCTTGCCAATGTCTGGAAATAAGAAGCCCTGTGAAGCAATGCATTGGTCACTATTGTGGTTCCATCAGTCTTATCAATGGATCTCGTCATCTGATTTGCAACTTGGCTGCCTGTCTATATATGATAATGGCCTTGAACTTAGCATCTATGAGCACAGTGGCATCAAAGAGATAAGCCCCTTCTCCTGTATGTTGTAGTGAGACAGTCTAAGTTGGTTCAAGTCCTAATTGCAGCAATAATGAGGCATCTTTCACAATAAACTGTTGATAGGAGCCTAATCAATGAGTTCAAGTCATCTGAAGTAAAGAGTCCACCTACCATGCAAGAGAGATGCGTATCTATCATGCCTGACTAAGACCTGGGGCCTGCAGAATGTGCTCTATTCACTCCAATTTAACATCTTTACCAGTGTTTCTTGGAGCATTTTGTAAACATTAACTCTCATGCACTCTTGGGAAAGTTTATAATAAGCATACTGCCTGGCAGGCAAATAAACCATAGCCTTGGATCATAACAATAGCACTGCTCTCCAGTGGCTGAGGGCTCAGGAGCCTTGGCTGGGGGAGGTCAAGGGAAGATTAAGCAGTGTTGTCTTGGGCAAAAGAAAGTGTGGCAAGCGGCAAGCAGTGTTTCAGATCCACGGCTTCATTCTCATCAGGACAAGAGGTTCAGTGTTTCTGTTGAGGAATGAGGATAGGGGCTGGCACAGTGGCTGCAGGGCTTGCCCAGTATGCACAAAGTCTAAGGTTTAATCCCCAGGGCCACACAATCAGGTGTGGTGGCAAACACCTGGAATCTCGGCACTTTCGAACCAAGGTAAGAGGATGAGAAATACAAGGCAATCTTTAGCTACATAGCAAGTTAGAGGCCTGCACAGGATATGTGAGACCTTGTCCCCAGAGGGGGTGGGGAATGTCTCCTACATGCTTTGTCTGAAGGGTTCCATTTGGCTCTTTAAGCCTTGAACTGTGGCTCTTCCAGAGAACATCATAGGACATTAGTAACTTTACTGTCACTGTGACAGAGTACCAGAACATCTGCCTTATTTTGACTCACAGTTTGAGAGTTCTGCCCTTCATGGCAGGAGAGACATAGCAGCAGGGATATGACATAGCTGCTCACATTGCATCTGTAGTTGAGAAGAGGAATGAAATGAATGCTGGCACTGAACTTTCTTTCTCCTTTTTACTGAGTCTGGGACCCGGCCCTGTGATGGTACCACTCACAATTAGAGTTGGTTCTCACTCCTTAATTACCCCAGTCTATAAACTCCCTCACAGAAGGTTGTCTCCTAGATGGTTCTAGATCTTGCTAAATTGGAAATTGATGTTAACCATCACATACAGCAAACACTGGGTTAGTCAGAATGGGCTTGAAGCCTATCTGTGTAGCCTTGTTCTCAGGACCTAGTACTGATCTGACTTCTCCAGTCTGTCGTATCTTTATGCACCTTGATGGAATGCATTGTGCTACTGGTTACAAGGGGCTGCTGTGACAAAGAAGGCAAAAGATAGTGACTCCCTAGGAAGTCACTGTAATGATCGATACTTAAGACAACCCCACCAAGTAACTCTAAATAAACAGGATTCCAGTGAGATTAAGCTTTTTTCTTTCCCTTGGTATGTGACTAAAGCAGAAAGGTCATCCCAGTGCCCACATACAATTCAGGCAAGATGACATGAAGGTCCAGACAAACAGGTCTATAAGTTATCTGAGATGCCCAAGATTAGTTAGGTGGTTACTCGGTCTATGAGGAGTTTTGACAGCCTGTCTTTTGGCTACTACTTCTGCTCCATCTAAGGATGAGCCACTTTATTTCTGGGAGTTTCTGTAAGAAAGTACACACAGAGAGTGGCTTAAAACAACAAAAACTTATTTAGTTTTAGAACGTCAAAGGTCTAAAAACAAAGCTTCGTTTGAGCTTTGTTTGAAGAGTTTCTTTCTCTCTAAGCTCGTGGTAACCATTGGTGTTTCCTGGCTTGTGGACAGATGTATCAGATCCCATTATCCATGTTCTTCTCTGTCTGGCTTTTTTCTCTGTGTGTTGTAACTCCCACATTTGATCTGATACGGTCACTAGATTCAGACCTCTACAGCAGTGTGACCTCAATTTGTCTGCAAAAACTTTCTTTCTGCAGCCATATTCACACCACACAGATATGAGGACTTGGTCATGTTTTGCTGTTGTTGTTGTTTTTGGGTGTGGGAGTATATTTACACCGATAACACCCTTGCAGAGGTATCAGAGTCAACCTAACAACATCATCCTAAACAGGGCGTAGAAAAGGGCTCTGGCAGATGGGATGCTGGAATCCCCTTGGCAGCCTCTGAGGCAAGTGTTTGATCATCAAAGGGCTCATAACATTTGTGTCTGCCTGTAGCTGGCACCTTACCAACCCTCCCCCAAAACAATCTCAGAGGCAAACTCCAGCCAATTGTATCCTGGCTTCAGGACTTTGAGGCATTAAAACTGTGTACCTTATCACCCAATAACAGATGTTGCTCCTGAGGGTTCTGGAAGTAACATCACATTTACCATATTAAATGTTTACAATAGGTACAATTCAATTGCTTCAAAAACAGATTTCCAAGAACATATTTAATATTAGGGTTTCTACATCACCCCAAAACATTTCTTTATTGCATGGATTTCTTCAGTGAATATCAAGACAGTTGAATAAGAAATTTCTTTTTCCTAGTACATAAGCCATATCACCACTTAAACATTTCTTCTTCACATGCTACTGAATTTATCAGTTGTTTCCCAGAGGGGGAAAAAAGCATTATAAACTTTCCTTTTAGAAACACTGGCTCCCCTGGAATTCTAATGCACCAGAAAAGGTGCAACGAACAAGGCTGTAGCTGATGGGAAGTGAACAGGGGCAAGAGAAAGAAGTGAAAGTTGCTGTGTGCTACCAGGTGTGGACATTTATAGAGGTTCTGGCCATCTTAATAAATGGCAGAGTAGATGAGGAGTTTGAACATTTAGTGGAGATAAACCAAAATAAATTAAAGGTTGAACAAGTTCCATTGGAGATGAGTATGGTCATAGGAGTGGAGATGGGGAGTCCACCAGAGAAGACCACTTAGACACAGTCTAGCCAATTGAGTCTTTGCTCCAGCTGTCTGGGACTACACTCAGTTGTTTAGGGCCCAAATGTAGCACTAAGTGTTTAGGGTGAGAGATTCTTAAAGGCAAAGACAGCATTCTGGTATCTTGATTGGCAGCTGCAAGAGGAGGGTTTTTGCAAGCAAAGTAGTTTAACAGAAGCTAAGGGAAGGGTCATCTTGACTTCAGGTTCCTAGAATAGAGATGGTAATCAAAGAGATTCTCCATCAAAGAGAACATTAAACTTAAAAGGACCTCAGCAAGAATACAAGTTGGAGAAATCCTTGCCCTGTCCTTCCCTGTCACACAATGACTTTGTTCTGGAATGAAACTGACCTAAGCTAAAGAGTAAAGTGTACAGAGCAAGAAAAAACTTGTGCCCGGGATTGAATTGGGGTCCTTTATGCATAGACAGTGAGAAGCCCACAAGAGAACTGAGAGCATCGAGCAGGGAAGAGACAGTGGCACCAAGGAGGAGACAGACCTGATATTGATCTTACAGGGACACAAACAATTAACTACTTAAGGAAGAGAGGATCAGGCTTGCAGCCAGGCAAGGAGCAAAAGGCTTTCAATGACTTTCAGGAGCAATGCATGTTTAGTAGAGCAGAGAAGAATCAAGCTAAGTATAATTGAACACAATAGGTTCTCCTCTTTGTAATTGCAAAGCCAATAAGCACAACCAGAAGATGAAAAACTGGAGAAGTATTTATTAACTGAATCAGGTAAGAGGAACACTGAAGCTATTCTAAATGCTCAACAAATGCGACTTAGGCTTTTTATTTAGGAAACCTATGCATACTCTTATAAGGGAGCACTTTGCAGATGGGTGACATTACTGAACAGTTAAGATGTCCCTTATGGATCATGTTCAGTTTATCCTAACTCAAGAAATAAGATGGACATATTCCTGAGCATGCGCAGCTCAAGGTTATGGAGCAAGTTTGAAAGCTTAAAATGGCGGAGGGGAATTCTAGGAATGTGGAGCGTCCATCCTGGCGGTAGTGGATGGAACAGTTTGGGATGGGCGGGGCCTATGCATTTCCATATGCAGATGGAGACGAGCAGTTGGACAGAAAGGTTGGAAGGTCCTGTGGGGGGGGAGGGATGGTGCAGGTTCCAGATGAGCCTGTGGAACACAGATCCAGAGCCGTGGCCTGAGGCGGGTCTCCTTTTCTTTTCATAGAGAGCTGTTTCCACAGCTGGGGCTTTAGAATAGCTCTCCGTGCTTGGTTTCCCAGCTAGCTCTTTTCTTTTCCTCTGCCCTCTCCTCCTCTTCTCTCCACTGTCCTGCTTTCTTTAAAACATTTTTCATATTTATTTATTTTATGCGTATAAGTGTTTTGCTTAGATGTATGTGTGTTCACCGCATGCGTGCCTGATCAGGAGTTATAGATGACTGTGTTCTGCCCTGTAGTCACTAGAAACTGAACTGGTGTCTTCCACAAGAGCAGTAAGTGCTCTTAACCACCGAGTCAGCTCTCCAGCCCTCACATTCCCCTTTTACCTCATTTCCCACCATACATCAAGACAAACCACCTTCTTTTTTTTTTTTCTTTTCTTTTTTTCGGAGCTGGGGACCGAACCCAGGGCCTTGCGATTGCTAGGCAAGCGCTCTACCACTGAGCTAAATCCCCAACCCCTCAAACCACCTTCTAAATATGTACTTTTCTACCTATAGATGCGTGCAGCTCTCAATCCTCATTAGAGAAACTTCTTTGTGCACTGGATGGTGGCTAATACAGAGGCTGGTCAAAGTGTGTGTATCCATAAATGGGACACTAATTTCATACCCCCTTCTGTCAAAGATGAGGAAACAATTCGGAAAGATTATAAGAGCCAGAAAACAGGTAAAATGCAGAAGTATTTTCTTCTCATAATAGGCTATGGCAGTTATGAACGCATAGCAGCTCTGGTTGCTTATATAAGACCTGTGCAAAATCAAGGTGATCCACATTCTAGCACGAGTGGGGAGGCTCCTGTGGCCCCACCCTTAGCTGAGGAACTATTGACAGTTGACAGCTCTGGTGCAAGAAGAGTTAGTTTTCTACAAAGACATGGCTCCTACTAGACTGTCATGCTCCAGTAGATAGACCTATGCCCATGTGAATAATGGTGACATTAAGTGGCCTCAGTTATATATAAAAAGACAAAGAAGTCATAAGGTTGGGAGGAGATGTGGTGGTAGGGTCAGCAGGAGTCGGAGGGGTAAATAAAACATTATGCTAAAAATAATTTGTTAAACAATTTCCCTCTTGGCCTTCTATCTGCATCAAGTCTAACTGTCTGAGGTCTTTTTCAGTGTCTTGGATGTGACTCACGATCACCTTTTAAGTCAGCCTTATACCCAAGGACTCACCAGTTTTATTTCATGCATGTAAGTTATTGTTCCCTTCCAAAAAAAAAAAAAGTTGGTTTTCCCGAGTCCATTCATGTCGCTCTAGGTATTTGAATACCCTTGCTGTGCCCCTCCCCTAACAAATCTGACTAACTTCGATGGCCCAGCTCAAGTATCATCTGAGTTCTCTTTCGTTGGTTTTCTTCATATACTTTCTTCTCTCTCTGGTCAGTCGTTAGGTCATGGCATAGGGCAGTTCCTGCTTTATTTTTATAAAACAACAACAAGCAAAACAAATAAAAAATCCTTTAAAATAATTCCTTCGTATTTTTTACATGCATTGCCGTTTGCCTACACAGATGTCTATGTAAGTCCCCTGAACCTGAGTTACAGACAGTTGTGAGTTCCAGGGTCCTCTGGAAGAACAGAGAGAACTCTTAACTTCCAAGCCATCTCTCTGCCCCAGTTCCTGCTTTCTTATGGCAAAAACTTTTGATTTGTAGGTTAGATTACAAAATCCTCAGGTAAGGTTCTATGTATTGTCCCCTTCCTGTCACTCTGTGTCTCATGTAGACAACTGAGCGACATAATGAGTCTCAATATGGATGTTTCTTTGGAAATGGGAAATAGGTTAGTTTGATGCAATGGGCAACAGACAGAGGGTGAAAAATGAAAAGTCTGTGTCAGCCGAAGGAATGAAGACTCTTGTATAAGACCCTACAGTTCTTTAGTGGAAAATCTAAGGTGTGAACTCAGAACTCCAGGCTGTCCTTAAAGCTCCCAGGCAAATGATTGACTGGTGACATGACAGGCTGGGTTTGCTTCCACCTGACAAGTCACAACTGGTTGCTTTCATGGCGCCTGTTCTTCACCCATGTGCACCCCATGTCTCATTTATTATCATGTATGTAGAGCATGGGGAGCATGGTTAAACATTCCTCTACATATTGTTAGCTTATCGTTCAATACTTCTGTCACTGAGCAGCTAGGGCTCCCAAGAGGACGTCATGTTAATTACACTGACTTGGCTGTCTTATTAAAAACAGAACAAAAGCTATCAACTAGGGTTCGTTTAGAAAATAACCTGGGATTTGTCTGAGGATTAGTGAGCAGCAGCAGTCTGTTATGTACATGACCACTAGGCAATCCAGAGTGAGTCTTGTTGATGTCAAGTTTGTGAAGTTAGCAGATGAGGTTGATCACTGTTGGAAGTGAGGCCATATCTTGTGGAACTTAGTTCATCCATAACTACCTCCTCAGCAGAAACTGAATGTTAAGCACTTTCCTGCTAATTCAGCCAACCTGGGCTACCATTATAGGTCCCAAAGACTGTCCAATGAGTTAGTCATGTTAGAAGTGACAGAAAGTTGGGCATGGTAATACATGCTTCTAATCTCAGCACTCAGATGGCTGAGGTCAAAGCAGGGCCTTGAGTTCCAGGTCAGACTTAGACGTTTGTCCCTCAAAAATAAAATAGAGATGTCACCATTGAGGGTGTAACAAAAATATAAAGTCTGACTTAAATCTCTCTTAGCATTTAATGTCAAATCAATACTTGACTCCAGCGAGTGGCAACTCCCTGTTTTTGCATGTTGTTTTACATGAGAGTACTCTTGTTTTCTGCTCTCCAGCAGTATAAATCCTCAAAGCACCTGCTCTACTTTAAAAGAAATCCTCATCCAAAAGGTTTTAGTTTCTTAGCTAAAGGAAGAAAAATTTCTGGGCCCTTCAAGGAAAGATGTTATTACTATCAGCACTTCCTGGAAGACAGGCAGCCTTCTACAGAGGAACCACCCAGATTGTTCACTAGTGAATGAGAGCATTGTATTTCTTCTTGGTTGGAGTATGTCATCTTCTTTTTTTCCAATCCCTTCCCTGCTTCAAAGTTACAATTGAATTTTAGTTTTCCTAAGAAAAATTGTCAAAATTTTACTGCTATTGACACCGCTCCTCAAATTATAACACAGAAGATACATTCTAATTCCATTAAACATAAAGCTGGCATTACAAATTATATGCAGACCATAAATCATCTCAAGAAAGAGTTGTCATAAAGTGTTGTGATTTATGGCAACTTATGATAGCTATAACTAGGGTTGTTCTTTTGATACAGAATGCAGTATTTAAGAAATAATAGTTATGTGAATATGTGTCATAAAGTCAAATAGACAAAACTATTAACCTCTTCAGTTAATTAAAATAGGAAGACTTATAAACTTAGCACGAGTCTACTGTGCAGTTACATAATTCCCAATGGGTGAAAAAGTATACCAATAGCACATAAAAGTTATGAGCAGCAACTAACCCTACGAAGTGATCTAAAATAGAAGTTGAGGTTCACTTTAAGTCACACATTAACAATACTTTTCTATGTTTTATTAGCCTGAGCAAAAGCTCCTATGGGTTTTTATTCTGTAGGATTAAAGAGATAATTTCAGAGGACAAGAGTTGGGGGATGTATAGCTCTACTATGACAGGACTAGAGAAGTACCCTGGGATTCCAGGACACTTGAAGCACTCCCACTGTGAAGCAGGCGACATGCAGGCTCCAGAGCTAGCTCGGCATCCTAGCCTTCATAGCTCAGGGATGAAATGTGAAGTAACGTTCTTCCACCCTGAGCTCGATGAATGCAGAACCTAGAAAACTCTGTGATCTGATTGGATGCATAGGTTTCTTGAGAAGTCTTCTAAAGACATTAAGACCCATGTTGATATTTTTTTGGATAATCATTTCATTCATACTAGGATTATTAAAAACTGTTTGCTTCAGTTCTCTTCTTAGAGATTGATGTTGGATGAAGTTGAGTGCTGAGACTCATATCTTCCTAACATGTTTCTTTCTGATGACAGGAAAATAGAGTGAACTTCCCTTTTCCCTAAAGCTCCATTTGCACATGCTTAGACAAATCTGGGTATGCATCACTGGAAAACAATAAAGATTTTAAATGATTTTACTAGACCCATGGTTAAACATTCTAAAATCAGTTAAATTTCATTAGAAACCTGCAAATATTGAAGAATAGTTTTTGGTTTCTGGAAACAGGATGCAGTCAATACCATGCTACCATTGTAAGCAATTATAATTTATTCAACTTCACTAGTGAGCTAGCAAGACACCTAAGTGCCAGCTTTAATTTGTGAGATGAGATAGACAATTAATCAACCCAGCCTTACACCTTGACAGTAATCCTCTGGCTCAGTGAAAGGGAAGGTGGTGTCCCTGTCTTGAGGAACTGGAGACAGTTGACAAAGGCCAGTGACTGAGGTAGAGTGTCTTACAGAAGGCGGAAAACTCAACGGTGTCCTGGTAATGCTGATGGATTGGGAATCATTCTATACAAGAGCTGAGAGGAAGAAGAGCTTATGAAGAGGCTGCACATCTTGAATGTTGGAGGCGAGCTGAGAGAGAACAAATCTTTCTTAAGAACTCAGAAAGGGAGAGCGGAGGAGACCACCAACACTGCCCACCCCTGCCCACATCCCTGGCCCAAGAGGCAACTGTATAAGGCCTCTGGGTTCCCGTAGGGGAGGGCCCGGGAGCGGCAGGACTCCTGCGCCTGAGACACTGCCGGAACCTGAAGGAAACAGACCGGATAAACAGCTCTCTGCACCCAAATCCCGAGGGAGGGAGAGCTGAACCTTCAGAGAGGCGGACACGCCTGGGAAACCAGAAGAGACTGCACTCTGTGCACATCCAGGCGCCAGAGGAAAACACCAAACGCCATCTGGAACCCTGGTGCACGGAGGCTCCCGGAAAGAGCGGCGCAGATCTTCCCGGTTGCTGCCACAGCGGAGAGGACTTAGGCAGTACCCCACGAGCAAACTTGAGCCTTGGATCTGCAGGTAGGACCAACTTTTCCCTTGCAAGAAACCTGCCTGGTGAACTCAGGACACACAGAGGCAAAATTCCTCTAAGGCCGGGCACTTCCTGTGTTTATCGGAAGTCCCACACCGGCGGATCCCGGACCGCAGCAGCTCTCTGCTCCCAAACCCCGTGGGAGAGAGACCCCACCGCCTGATCAGGTGGGCACTCCTGAGGCTGCAGAGCGGAGGAGACCACCAACACTGCCCACCCCTGCCCACATCCCTGGCCCAAGAGGCAACTGTATAAGGCCTCTGGGTTCCCGTAGGGGAGGGGCCGGGAGCGGCAGGACCCCTGCGCCTGAGACACTGCCGGAACCTGAAGGAAACAGACCGGATAAACAGTTCTCTGCACCCAAATCCCGTGGGAGGGAGAGCTGAACCTTCAGAGAGGCGGACACGCCGGGGAAACCAGAAGAGACTGCACTCTGTGCACATCCAGGCGCCAGAGGAAAACACCAAACGCCATCTGGAACCCTGGTGCACGGAGGCTCCCGGAAGGAGTGGCACAGATTTTCCCGGTTGCTGCCACAGCAGAGAGGACTTAGGCAGTACCCCACGAGCAAACTTGAGCCTTGGAACCACAGGTAGGACCAATTTTTCCCCTGCAAGAAACCTGCCTGGTGAATTCAAGACACAGGCCCACAGGAACAGCTGAAGACCTGTAGAGAGGAAAAACTACACGCCCGAAAGCAGAACACTCTGTCCCCATAACTGGCTGAAAGAAAACAGGAAAACAGGTCTACAGCACTCCTGACACACAGGTTATAGGACAGTCTAGCCACAGTCAGAAATAGCAGAACAAAGTAACACTAGAGATAATCTGATGGCGAGAGGCAAGCACAGGAACCCAAGCAACAGAAACCAAGACTACATGGCATCATCGGAGCCCAATTCTCCCACCAAAGCAAACACGGAATATCCAAACACACCAGAAAAGCAAGACCTAGTTTCAAAATCATATTTGATCATGATGCTGGAGGACTTCAAGAAAGACATAAAGAACTCCCTTAGAGAACAAGTAGAAGCCTACAGAGAGGAATCGCAAAAATCCCTGAAAGAATTCCAGGAAAACACAATCAAACAGTTGAAGGAATTAAAAATGGAAATAGAAGCAATCAAGAAAGAACACATGGAAACAACCCTGGACATAGAAAATCAAAAGAAAAGACAAGGAGCTGTAGATACAAGCTTCACCAACAGAATTCAAGAGATGGAAGAGAGAATCTCGGGAGCAGAAGATTCCATAGAAATCATTGACTCAACTGTCAAAGATAATGTAAAGCGGAAAAAGCTACTGGTCCAAAACATACAGGAAATCCAGGACTCAATGAGAAGATCAAACCTAAGGATAATAGGTATAGAAGAGAGTGAAGACTCCCAGCTCAAAGGACCAGTAAATATCTTCAACAAAATCATAGAAGAAAACTTCCCTAACCTAAAAAAAGAGATACCCATAGGCATACAAGAAGCCTACAGAACTCCAAATAGATTGGACCAGAAAAGAAACACCTCCCGCCACATAATTGTCAAAACACCAAACGCACAAAATAAAGAAAGAATATTAAAAGCAGTAAGGGAAAAAGGTCAAATAACATATAAAGGGAGACCTATCAGAATCACACCAGACGTTTCGCCAGAAACTATGAAGGCCAGAAGATCCTGGACAGATGTCATACAGACCCTAAGAGAACACAAATGCCAGCCCAGGTTACTGTATCCTGCAAAACTCTCAATTAACATAGATGGAGAAACCAAGATATTCCATGACAAAACCAAATTTACACAATATCTTTCTACAAATCCAGCACTACAAAGGATAATAAAGGGTAAAGCCCAACATAAGGAGGCAAGCTATACCCTAGAAGCAAGAAACTAATCATCTTGGCAACAAAACAAAGAGAATGAAAGCACACAATCATAACCTCACTTCCAAATATGAATATAACGGGAAGCAATAATCACTATGCCTTAATATCTCTCAATATCAATGGCCTCAACTCCCCAATAAAAAGACATAGATTAACAAACTGGATACGCAACGAGGACCCTGCATTCTGCTGCCTACAGGAAACACACCTCAGAGACAAAGACAGACATTACCTCAGAGTGAAAGGCTGGAAAACAATTTTCCAAGCAAATGGTCAGAAGAAGAAAGCTGGAGTAGCCATTCTAATATCAAATAAAATCAATTTTCAACTAAAAGTCATCAAAAAAGATCAGGAAGGACACTTCATATTCATCAAAGGAAAAATCCACCAAGATGAAGTCTCAATCCTAAATATCTATGCCCCAAATACAAGGGCACCTACATATGTAAAAGAAACCTTACTAAAGCTCAAAACACACATTGCACCTCACACAATAATAGTGGGAGATTTCAACACCCCACTCTCATCAACGGACAGATCATGGAAACAGAAATTAAACAGAGATGTAGACAGACTAAGAGAAGTCATGAGCCAAATGGACTTAACGGATATTTATAGAACATTCTATCCTAAAGCAAAAGGATATACCTTCTTCTCAGCTCCTCATGGTACTTTCTCCAAAATTGACCATATAATTGGTCAAAAAACGGGCCTCAACAGGTACAGAAAGATAGAAATAATCCCATGCGTGCTATCGGACCACCACGGCCTAAAACTGGTCTTCAATAACAATAAGGGAAGAATGCCCACATATACGTGGAAATTGAACAATGCTCTACTCAATGATAACCTGGTCAAGGAAGAAATAAAGAAAGAAATTAAAAACTTTTTAGAATTTAATGAAAATGAAGGTACAACATACCCAAACTTATGGGACACAATGAAAGCTGTGCTAAGAGGAAAACTCATAGCGCTGAGTGCCTGCAGAAAGAAACAGGAAAGAGCATATGTCAGCAGCTTGACAGCACACCTAAAAGCTCTAGAACAAAAAGAAGCAAATACACCCAGGAGGAGTAGAAGGCAGGAAATAATCAAACTCAGAGCTGAAATCAACCAAGTAGAAACAAAAAGGACCATAGAAAGAATCAACAGAACCAAAAGTTGGTTCTTTGAGAAAATCAACAAGATAGATCAACCCTTAGCCAGACTAACGAGAGGACACAGAGAGTGTGTCCAAATTAACAAAATCAGAAATGAAAAGGGAGACATAACTACAGATTCAGAGGAAATTCAAAAAATCATCAGATCTTACTATAAAAACCTATATTCAACAAAACTTGAAAATCTTCAGGAAATGGACAATTTCCTAGACAGATACCAGGTATCGAAGTTAAATCAGGAACAGATAAACCAGTTAAACAACCCCATAACTCCTAAGGAAATAGAAGCAGTCATTAAAGGTCTCCCAACCAAAAAGAGCCCAGGTCCAGACGGGTTTAGTGCAGAATTCTATCAAACCTTCATAGAAGACCTTATACCAATATTATCCAAACTATTCCACAAAATTGAAACAGATGGAGCCCTACCGAATTCCTTCTATGAAGCCACAATTACTCTTATACCTAAACCACACAAAGACCCAACAAAGAAAGAGAACTTCAGACCAATTTCCCTTATGAATATCGACGCAAAAATACTCAATAAAATTCTGGCAAACCGAATTCAAGAGCACATCAAAACAATCATCCACCATGATCAAGTAGGCTTCATCCCAGGCATGCAGGGATGGTTTAATATAAGGAAAACCATCAACGTGATCCATCATATAAACAAACTGAAAGAACAGAACCACATGATCATTTCATTAGATGCTGAGAAAGCATTTGACAAAATTCAACACCCCTTCATGATAAAAGTCCTGGAAAGAATAGGTATTCAAGGCCCATACCTAAACATAGTAAAAGCCATATACAGCAAACCAGTTGCTAACATTAAACTAAATGGAGAGAAACTTGAAGCAATCCCACTAAAATCAGGGACTAGACAAGGCTGCCCACTCTCTCCCTACTTATTCAATATAGTTCTTGAAGTTCTAGCCAGAGCAATCAGACAACAAAAGGAGATCAAGGGGATACAGATCGGAAAAGAAGAGGTCAAAATATCACTATTTGCAGACGACATGATAGTATATTTAAGTGATCCCAAAAGTTCCACCAGAGAACTACTAAAGCTGATAAACAACTTCAGCAAAGTGGCTGGGTATAAAATTAACTCAAATAAATCAGTTGCCTTCCTCTATACAAAAGAGAAACAAGCTGAGAAAGAAATTAGGGAAACGACACCCTTCATAATAGACCCAAATAATATAAAGTACCTCGGTGTGACTTTAACCAAGCAAGTAAAAGATCTGTACAATAAGAACTTCAAGACACTGAGGAAAGAAATTGAAGAAGACCTCAGAAGATGGAAAGATCTCCCATGCTCATGGATTGGCAGGATTAACATAGTAAAAATGGCCATTTTACCAAAAGCAATCTACAGATTCAATGCAATCCCCATCAAAATACCAATCCAATTCTTCAAAGAGTTAGACAGAACAATTTGCAAATTCATCTGGAATAACAAAAAACCCAGGATAGCTAAAGCTATCCTCAACAATAAGAGGACTTCAGGGGGAATCACTATCCCTGAACTCAAGCAGTATTACAGAGCAATAGTGATAAAAACTGCATGGTATTGGTACAGAGACAGACAGATAGACCAATGGAATAGAATTGAAGACCCAGAAATGAACCCACACACCTATGGTCACTTGATTTTTGACAAAGGAGCCAAAACCATCCAATGGAAAAAAGATAGCATTTTCAGCAAATGGTGCTGGTTCAACTGGAGGGCAACATGTAGAAGAATGCAGATCGATCCATGCTTATCACCCTGTACAAAGCTTAGGTCCAAGTGGATCAAGGACCTCCACATCAAACCAGACACACTCAAACTAATAGAAGAAAAACTAGGGAAGCATCTGGAACACATGGGCACTGGAAAAAATTTCCTGAACAAAACACCAATGGCTTATGCTCTAAGATCAAGAATCGACAAATGGGATCTCATAAAACTGCAAAGCTTCTGTAAGGCAAAGGACACTGTGGTTAGGACAAAACGGCAACCAACAGATTGGGAAAAGATCTTTACCAATCCTATAACAGATAGAGGCCTTATATCCAAAATATACAAAGAACTCAAGAAGTTAGACCGCAGGGAGACAAATAACCCTATTAAAAAATGGGGTTCAGAGCTAAACAAAGAATTCACAGCTGAGGAATGCCGAATGGCTGAGAAACACCTAAAGAAATGTTCAACATCTTTAGTCATAAGGGAAATGCAAATCAAAACAACCCTGAGATTTCACCTCACACCAGTGAGAATGGCTAAGATCAAAAACTCAGGTGACAGCAGATGCTGGCGAGGATGTGGAGAAAGAGGAACACTCCTCCATTGTTGGTGGGATTGCAGACTGGTAAAACCATTCTGGAAATCAGTCTGGAGGTTCCTCAGAAAATTGGACATTGAACTGCCTGAGGATCCAGCCATACCTCTCTTGGGCATATACCCAAAAGATGCCTCAACATATAAAAGAGACACGTGCTCCACTATGTTCATCGCAGCCTTATTTATAATAGCCAGAAACTGGAAAGAACCCAGATGCCCTTCAACAGAGGAATGGATACAGAAAATGTGGTACATCTACCCAATGGAATATTACTCAGCTATCAAAAACAACGAGTTTATGAAATTCGTAGGCAAATGGTTGGAACTGGAAAATATCATCCTGAGTGAGCTAACCCACTCACAGAAAGACATACATGGTATGCACTCATTGATAAGTGGCTATTAGCCCAAATGCTTGAATTACCCTAGATCCCTAGAACAAAGGAAACTCAAGACGGATGATCAAAATGTGAATGCTTCACTCCTTCTTTAAATGAGGAAAAAGAATACCCTTGGCAGGGAAGGGAGAGGCAAAGATTAAAACAGAGACTGAAGGAACACCCATTCAGAGCCTGCCCCACAGGTGGCCCATACATATACAGCCACCCAATTAGACAAGATGGATGAAGCAAAGAAGTGCAGACCGACAGGAGCCGGATGTAGATCGCTCCTGAGAGACACAGCCAGAATACAGCAAATACAGAGGCGAATGCCAGCAGCAAACCACTGAACTGAGAATAGGTCCCCTGTTTAAGGAATCAGAGAAAGAACTGGAAGAGCTTGAAGGTGCTCGAGACCCCAAAAGTACAACAATGTCAAGCAACCAGAGCTTCCAGGGACTAAGCCACTACCTAAAGACTATACATGGACTGACCCTGGACTCTGTCCCCATAGGTAGCAATGAATATCCTAGTAAGAGCACCAGTGGAAGGGGAAGCCCTGGGTCCTGCTAAGACTGAACCCCCAGTGAACTAGACTATGCGGGGAGGGTGGCAATGGGGGGAGGTTTGGGAGGGGAACACCCATAAGGAAAGGGAGGGGGGAGGGTGATGTTTGTCCGGAAACCGGGAAAGGGAATAACACTTGAAATGTATATAAGAAATACTCAAGTTAATAAAAAAAAAAAAAAAAAAAAAAAAAAAGAACAAAAGAACTCAGAAAGGTAATCTTACTGTCTCAGGTATTTGCTTCCCAAACTTAGAATATTGGTTGGTGATCCCTAAGACCTCAAGGCAAGGGTTGGTTAAGGTAGTCCAGAATCTACTGGCGTCCAGGTGTCTGGCAAGAGAATTCGATCGTTTTCTGAGGAACAAACCATCTTGAACACAGGCCTGAAAAAGTCTCCACTTCAATCATCTGTGCACTGTAGCTACTCAGAAACATTACAAAACAAGGAAACAGTGTGGCCAAAGTAAACTGGCAGGAATGGCAGAGCATAGAAAGGCATAAACGTTCAGACAATAAAATGAGTAAGTTTACCAAACATTTAAGGAAAGAAAATAAGCATAGAATGAGAAATTAAAATTCCCCAGAACAAAGGAACTATTTGAAACAGTAAAATCTGTGGAGTTTCCATGTCAGCTTTCTTTTAAGAGAGGCAGCCCAAGAGAGAAGTCGTCATTCTTTTATGATCTAGCTATAGTGATGATGTCTTGTCAGTGGTACAGTGTTTTGTTCTTTAGAAACAAATCATTAAGTTTAGTTAAAACAATAGAGTATGCTAAACTGGTTATCAGGATATTTTAAACTAAAACCAAAGTATGAATAGATTGTATGTGGTCTCTCTTTCTCTCCTCTTTTTTTCTGCTTGTTGTTTCTCTTTTTCCTCTTCTTCCTCTTCTTCTCCTTTTCTCCTTCTCCTCCTTCTCCTTCTTCCTCCTCTTCCCCCCTCCTCCCCTCCTCCTCCTCCTCACCTCCTCCTCCTCCTTCTTCTTTCTATATGAAAAGCTTTTCTCAAAAAGAAAACCAACCAACCAACACACTGAAGTGACTGTGGGGCTGAAGCACAGTTGTACACTGCTTATGTCTTGAGTTTGAACTTCATTACTGCAAATGTGATTTACTGCATATCTATCTATAAGAACCACCAAAGTGATTTTAAAATTAAAATAATTATGTTGCCAAAAGTATAAGGCAAATGAAGTTGTTGACATGAATATATAAGGTGGGAAACCTTTTAAAAATTATGGTTTTTAAATAGTTAACCAACACTTATCCTATGTCATTTCACTACTCTGTGTGTATGCAAAAAATGAGTGTGTATGTGTGCACGCATGTGTGCATATTCGTTATAGGCAGATTTAATAAGAATGATCTTATCATATGTAGTATTGTCAAAACACTAGACCTAACCCAATGCCCATCAAGAAATAGATATAAACAAGCAGTATTATATTTACACAATAGGATGTCCTGCAGTAATAAATATGAGCACTTGTTGATATATACAACAATGCAAGTAAACCTTGAAATAATTACAATGTAAGAGAGAAATCAGTTCTGAAAGACTTCAAAATTATTTTATTTATAAAAGATTCCATGTAAAGGAAGCTGATTTACAGTTGTAATAAGTTGACTGGTGAGTGGTGATTGCTGGGGACTGGTGTATGGAGGGGATTGAAAATTCTGTGCTGATAAAAATTTTCTGTATCTCTCGGTGATTTAACATACCTGTTAAATTCAAAGAATGGTTGACTTTAAATATGTGCAACTGATTATATTCAAATTGCAATCTATAAAGTGGCAAATAGAAAAAAAGAAAAGATGATAAAATTTTAAGACAGAATAAAAATGCTCTTATGTGGAGGGTCTGGTGTAAAACAGGAATAATAAACAAAATGTATGATATTTTGATGGATCCAAAATTACTTCATTGTGTAGAGGAAATGCTACATGTTCGAATCTGAGGGGTTAGTGTAGAGCTAAAATATTGCTCTGCAGTGACATTTAGTGTGGAGAGGAGTCAATAGGTGTATGGGTATGGTCATTACTGTGCATTAGTGGTACAAAGACTAAATTATTTAGGCTGTAAGTAAACATAATTTTTTTAAATTTATTTAACACTTAATAATAATTCTTTGGTTTCCGGGCAAACATCCCCCTCCCCCCTCCCCTTCCTTATGGGTGTTCCCCTCCCAACCCTCCCCCCATTGCCCCCCTCCCCCCAACAGTCTAGTTCACTGGGGGTTCAGTCTTAGCAGGACCCAGGGCTTCCCCTTCCACTGGTGCTCTTACTAGGATATTCATTGCTACCTATGAGGTCAGAGTCCAGGGTCAGTCCATGTATAGTCTTTAGGTAGTGGCTTAGTCCCTGGAAGCTCTGGTTGCTTGGCATTGTTGTACATATGGGGTCTCGAGCCCCTTCAAGCTCTTCCAGTTCTTTCTCTGATTCCCAAGCACAGTCTTAAAGCCAGCTGTATCTGAGTACCGGGGAGGATTGCTGGGCTAGCTAGTCAGCCATTCTAGTTGAATTGGTGACACTCCTGCTTCAGTGAGAGAACCTGTCTCAAATGACAATGACAATAAGGAGGAGAAAAATAGAGAAAAATACCCAGTGAGGATCTCTGGTTTCCACATGCATTCAGGCACATGTGTGCACACACATATGAGCACCCCACACTACACACACACACATGCACACACACACACACACACACACACACACACACACACACACACACCTCATATTGTGCCAAAATAGGCAAGAAAATAATAAATGTGAAACATTTTTAGAAAAAATGGTCAAAATAGCAAAAAATATGAGGGTGTCTTAGTTTCCTGTGGTTGTTATAGCATAGCAGGGCTTTTTACTATGAGGCTTGAAGGGAAGGTTTTAGTTTTATATCCTTATTTCAGAAGAAGGGCATTATCAGTGTCATGCTAGGATTGTCTAATCCAAAAATCAGAAAAGGATAGACAGAGAAGTCTACAGAAAACAGAAGAGTAAAGAAGCATGACTCGGCTTTAAAGTGTAAGGTAGAAATTGCCTTGGATGAATGAAAGTTCTCAGTATACTGTCAAGAAGGGATATTGTTCTTGCCATCTTGTAATTGCAAGTGTGAGAGAAAGCCTTGGTGAATAGTGAGGTAAGCAGGCATTGTCCTTGCAGAGCAATAGTGGCCATCTTCCAGAACTTTCTAAGGAGTAAGATTGGGCAGACAGAGGAGGTCTTCGGAAACTGTGCTTGAGCTTAAACTCCAGAGGAGCTACATAGGGATTCAGCTGTACCCATAAGCAGGTAATTTTAGCTCCTGTGTGCTTTCTTCCATCATGCACAACTAATCTTGCTGTTGTTTTTAAACAGGGTTTCTCCTTGTAGCTCTGACTGTCCTAGAACTCTCTCTGTTCAAGGCTTGCCTTGAACTCACAGAGATTTGCCTGCCTCTGTCTCCTGAGTGCTGGGATTAAAGGTGTACCCCACCACTGTCCTGTAACATCTAATCTTTTGACATCGTGCTATGATGCTGTCTTCAACAAAGTCCTTACTCAAGAACTATGCAGTCAAGTTACAAAGCTAAATGAAAAAAATTGAAAAAAAAAAGAGAGAATTCTCATGTTTGAAATCAGCCTATAATCTTGGTTGGAATGTATTTGTAGGTGTGCTTGGCCAACTGCAGCCCACTGACTACAGGTTGGACATGCTTGGATGTGTTCCTCATCTTCTTGATGGAAGATAAACAAAATTAAAGGCACCAGTACAAAGAGAGGCAGATGAGAGGGGACATGACAATTGGGTAACGCCACGTGGTTATCGTGATAGGATTTCTTGCTGTGTAGCTCCACACTGGCCTCCAAGTCTTGAACTTCCTAGGTATTGGTGGGGCAGGTTTGCACTCTGTGGCCAGTTTTATATGTTTTATAGTGCTAATTTAGATGTCTTGTTTAGGAATGCAAGCAGTGCATAAAATTAAAATTATTAAGATTAAAAAGCCAGGAAAGTGATCTCTATATTAAAGTAAGTTTTATCTGGTGAAGAGAGTGAAGTGGGGTGGGGGCTCGCAATGATCTGTGGATTCTGCTCTTAAACTGACTCATGTGCCACTGTGTTGTTATTTTTTGTATATTTTACATGCACACGAACATATGCACACATACATATATGCCCACACACACATTTTGTAATATATAAGGTATTTAAACAATTAAAAACATAAGCAGTGAGCAGTCTGGGTGAGCAGACCGCCAGGCTGTGACTATAAAGAAACTGACCTTGATTACTGAGTCTAGCTATTTAGGGTATTTTTTTTTACTTACATCGTTTTATTCTTCTTAATCTTTCTTTGAAATAAGTCTCATAAACATGACTTGAGAGCAAAGCCATGTGCAATCATAGTTGAGTTAGCGAATTGATGAGGATCAGTGACAGGGGACCGCATGGGAATTGGAAGTGACACCTATTAACACTGAAAGAAACAGCTTTCACCTCAAAGAAATAAAAGACATGGTTTACTCGGGAGTCAAATTTGAGTGGCTCTGGCCTGCTAATCTAGATTTATGTCTCCCTTAATATAATGTTCTAACAAGGAAGCAGTTTCATGAAATTTTTATAGTAACAGAACAAAGAGAGTTATATATAAAAAAGGCACTTAAAACATGCAGTGGTTAAGCCTTGCACAATACCATACACCCTTAATACCAGTACTTAGGAGACAGAGGCAGGCAGATCAAGCCAGTCTGCTCTACATAGTGAGGTTCAGACCAGCCAGGGCTGCATAGTGAGACCTGTCTGAAAATGTGTGTGTGTGTGTGTGTGTGTGTGTGTGTGTGTGTGTGTGTACGAGAGAGAGACACACACACACAGAGACAGAGACAGAGAGAGAGACAGAGGGAGACAGAGACAGAGAGACACAGAGAGACAGAGGGAGACAGACACAGAGAGACACAGAGAGACAGAGACAGATGTACACACAGACACAGAGAGACAGAGACACACACACAAAGACATACATACATACATACATACATACATACATACATACACAGAGAGACAGAGACAAACAGACACACACAGTGGGGGGAGAAAGAGAGAGAGAGAGAGAGAGAGAGAGAGAGAGAGAGAGAGAGAATGCATTGGTAGAAACAATAAGTGGGGAGATACAGCAGGCAGGATGGGGAATCTCAACCATAGGCCTCCCATATTATCTGATAGCATTCTTAGCCCTTCAATTGGTGGTGAATAGAATTTTGTTGTTTATACATCCCAATTGTTAAAAATCTGTTTATAAGGATGCTAGGTGTGAGAGAGGTGGGCAAGGCTCTGGGGTTAAGGATAGCCTGAGAGACATTGTAATTAGGCTCCCAGGTCTGCAACATTCCAAACCTACTGCTGGGGTATTGAAGCTTTAAACAGTCTTTGGAAGCATGGCTCTTCTTCAGGAATTCTCTCCACAGAATCCATCTCTTGAAAAAGGCTAAACAAGGCAGAGTTCTCCCCTGGCAGATAAAAGCTAGGGTCTCTCACTTTTTTCTTTTGAGACAAAGATTATATGCCTCAGATTGGCTTTGAACTTGAGACACAGGCTGAGATGACCTTAAACTTCCGACCCTCCTGCCTCTACTTCCCCTAGGGGTCTTTCAAATCAGCAGAGATCCTAGCCATCCACACTACTACTATAGTCACTGAAAGTGGCAATTTGCCAATGGAGGTGAGAAAACCCTCTTCTATAAATAATTCTGTAAAACCGACAACAGGAGACCCTGTGGATAAAGCAAATAGAGTCTAACACAGTCAGCCAGCAAAAAGTGCATGCTCAGAAAGTCACGAAACAGCCAAGGTAAGCGATGGGGAGTCAAGCTGCTTCCATGGTCTCATGTAAGGGGCAGTCAGTCCCCAGCTGAGGTTGCAAAGACTACAGATGCTGCTGGCTGTCCTGAGGCTGCTCTGCAGATTGGGTCATTCATCAATGCAGGCATCCCCTAGCTTACTGAGGAGACCAATTAGTATCACTCTTGGAGATGGATCTCTTCTCCGAGCTGCATCTTTTAACAGTGAGCCAGGAGGAAAACAACTTTCCGAGGTGATGTAGGGTGGCAGAATTCAGCAAGCAGCAGAGGTTTCTGATCTGGTGTGTCTACTGGAGACATTGAAACACTTTTCCTGGGGCGGCTTTAATTTTATTTGACATGCAGGCAGAAGTTTCCAGATCCACTTTTCTTTCCTTCTCTGACCCATTTTACTTCCCACACTATCTTTTAAAAACTTGGCACCGAAGTTGTGACTTTTCCCAAACTGTGGCTCAAACACACTTCTGGTTTGAAATGGGACTCGGGAAATATTCAGTGTTAAGTCTCCCTGCCGCTGATTCCTATGTTAGTGAGGCAACAAGACCCCAGGCTCTCCCATTAGTTTCCGTCTCTTGATTTCCTGTTGCTCACTCTCACATTTCCCGCAGAGTTCCACAGTCCCTTCCTCTCTCAGAGCTACAGCAAGGGGGCAGGGCTAGCTTTTCCTGGGGAATCTTCTGTGTCCTGCTTACTTCCAAAAATCCGTTCAAAGCCTTCTCACCCCCAACCCCATCTAAGCCAGTGGAAAATAGCTTCACACTATATAATTGAACTTTCTGCATGAGAAGTCACACCTCAGACATTTAGCTGTGTTTTTCACAGTCAATAAATGAATAAATTGAAATGCTCATGCACAGCTGTGGTTTCTGAGGCAGAGAATCACTGTGTCTTGGTCACATGTCTTCACATTTCACCCCTCCTCCTCACATTGAGGTAAGTGGTGAGCGAATCTAGTCCATACCCCTTTTCCTACTTGAATTTTAAAATTAATTGTATGGTCAATCAACCAAAATTTCATCATAGTAGAGAATTCAGTAGCAGAGAATTTGGAGGTAAGTCAAACTATGAACGTTCTTCATTTCTTAGTTTGATGGTAAAATATGCATGATATGGAATGCATAACTTCATCTTAAAAAGTGTACATCTTTGTGACATTAGGTATGCTTCAATGTTTATAGCCACTATCAGGATCTGTGTCCAGGATCTTAAGGTCCAGAACAGAAACTCCATCCATTTGTAACAGAGCTGAAACTCTACCTCCTGGAGGGAGGAAAGAAGCTTGCAGACTCAGGAAGCTGAGGAGATGTATCTGTTTATTATCATATACAATGTTGGGTTTTATTTATTGTATTGCTTTACTTAGCTTTTACAATTTCATACCCATTTAAAACGTATTTAGGGAATATTCACCATCACCCCTCCTCATTCTCTTTCCTCTGGATATCTTCTTCCATTCAATGTGCGCCCTCCTACTTTCATTCATTGCAGTTTTAAGAACCAATCAAATTGACTGAGGGTTGCTTGTATGCACATGGGTATGGGGTTATTTATTAGATCATGGAGAACCTACTCTATGCCACTGAAGAATAATGTTTATTCTTTCCCCAGCAACCAGCAACTGCCAAGCTCCATCTTGTACAGATCTTGTGCAGGTAACCATAGCTGCTGAGTTCATGAGTACCACAGTCATTATCAGAAGATAGAATTCTATAACACTCTTCCCAGTCTCTGTACTTACATTCCTGTGGTTTCCTCTTTCATAATGTTCCCAGAGATTGAACATCCCCCACCCACTGTGTGTGTGTGTGTGTGTGTGTGTGTGTGTGTGTGTGTGTGAATGCATGCGTGCACGCGCACACGCAAAAAATGTCCTATTTAGGACTGAGTAATTAATGGCCATTTATTTTCAGCACTCTGACCAGGTATGAATCCCAGCATTAACAAGTGAGCATTGCAAAAAAGCTGAGAGTAGTGCGGACGATGGAGCCCTGGTTTGTGACGCAACATAGGGAGGTTTAAGCATCTATTCAAAGGCTTTTAGTCTTTAAATACTCTGCTGGGGCCATTTGATATTTTGAACTAAGAAGCTGTGCTGTTTTTGTCACCTGGGGAAGGAGAGTTGGCTGTGGTTAACAAGAAGCCAGAGCAGTAACATGGAACTTTTGCCTTGCTCTGACATTTGATAATGATCAGCTGGGTCTGAAGAATCAGCTGGGATTAAAAAGAGGTGAGCATCGTTGAGGTACAACTTCTGGGAAGTGTTTACTTAGGGTCAAAACACAGAAGCTGTGGTCCATTAGGGACTGAGGCTGTACCTTATATTGGCAGCCAAATTTGACAATGTGTAAGAGTTTCCCAAGTAGTATTTGGTTTGAAAGCATGAAAGGGTCATAGAGAGCAGCTAAGGCTTTACAGTATGAGAGGACATTGGTGAATGTGTAGCCTCAATTGCAGTAGAACCCCAGGATTGAAGGGTTCATGATAGAAGTTGAGGCTTCGAACAATGTTGAGGGTTGGAATTCCTGAAGAGAGCCCAAGAGAGGCTATTTGTGAAAGTACAGCCTAGTTGGAGCAAAGACTCCAGGCACTTTAGATGCTAGTGTGTGGGAGGACCATCAAGGGCAGCTGCAGCTATTGGAGTGAGCTGCCTTGAACCTAAGAGACAAGCTGTGTGTGCCACAGATGGTAAAGCTGGAGAAATGGATCTCCCAAGACCCTCTGGAGTCAGAAGATCATACCTGGTTCCCAGATACCAAGCACTGAACTTCTTACACTATTGAATATTGATTCTGCTTTAATTTGAACATGAATATACCCTGATTCTTCTTGGAGTAAGCAAGTGTGTGATTTATTTTTGATTTTATAGGAATCAATAGATAAGGGGCTTTAAAGTTTTAGAGAAACTTTGGAATTTTAGAGGTACTTTGGATATTTTATGTAGGCTTTAAACTTTGAAAGAGACTTTGAATGTTTTAAAGAAAGGGCATTTTAAAAGTATTTGAATTTGTAAAGCCTGTGGTACACTTAATGTTGTGATATTGATCTTACTGTGAGATATTGGGGATGAACAAAAGGAATGTTATGGATTAATAATTAATAATTAATTAATAATTGAGTATCAACATGTTAATTATGCTGATTGACTCTGTCAACTTGACATAATCCTAGACATATCTGGGAAGAGAAAATCTTAATTGAGAAAATGCCTGTATAAGATTGGCTGTAGGCAAGTCTGTGGAGAATTTTCTTAACTAAAATCGATTTGGGAGGGTTCATTTCCCTGTGGATGATGCCACCCCTGGACAGATAATACTGGATTGGATAAGAAAGCAGGCTGAGCAATCCACGAGAAGCAAGCCACTAAACAGCATCCCTTGTGGCTTCTGCTTCCCAGAGGCTGCCTTGATTTCCTTTTCTGTCTTCTCTTGATGATAGACTGTGACCTGAGTATTGTCAGCTGAAATATACTCCTTGCTTTGAACTCTTTCCTTTCTATGACCTTAGGTCTTGGTGTTTTAGTACAGCAATAAAAAACTAAGACACCAAGTTGAAAGCAGCACTAATCTATGAATATAATCATAACTGTTTAGAAAGCAGCTTGACAACATGTTCATTTACAAAAATCAGCAATCAGGGACCTATTCAGGCCTATGACTTCTTTACTCATAGACTTTTAACCAACTTCACAGTATCAGGCATGATTTTGCCCCTGTGTAGTGGGCCTTGAATCAAATAGAAAAGCAATTGGTTATCCCCATAACATCTAGGCCATTACTGCACCACTTAGCATATCTTATCTGGCAGATTAGTACTATAGCATGCAAAGAGTACACCACTGGTACAGCTATTGATGGCTTTACCCTCCCTAGAATGCTGAATAAAATCTTCCAAGATTGTAAAAACTAACCAGAAAATAAGAAGTTTCCAAGTCTATTCCAGCTTAACTTCTCTTGATTTTTGCTTTCAGTGGTAGGGTTTTACCATTTAGTTTTGGTAGACAGCCAAGAGCAATGTCAATAACACATATAATTTTGAGGGTTTTCTGGGGCTTCCTTGATCTCATAGGAGGCTATCCTACCCCTGGCTTTGGAACTTTTGTCTAATATCTCATGGCTTCTTGGAGCAGCATTAGCCATCCATACCAAGAACCTCTGTCATATTCCTTCAGAAATTAAGGAAATATGGTGGCTCACAACCATCTGTAATGGGAACCCATGTCCTCTTCTGGTGTGTCTGGAGACAGCTACAGTACACTTATATACATAAAATAAATAACTTTTTTAAATAAAGAAAAAAGAAATTAAGGAAATTTATTATGAGACTCAGAAACACAGAATTCAGGGAAATCAAAGAGTTACAAGACTTGGGACATTTCTAATTAAGATTACCAGTAAGGGAAAATCCCCCCTAGACAGTGCCCTAAGACAAGCGGAAGGTTCCAGAAAATTTGTTCCCCATACAATTTCTGGAAAGTGGCTACCTACCTCCTGCCCCACTCCCCCAACCAGCTCAGGAGTCCAGAGACTACAAAATAGGCATTAGGCTTACCTGCCACTCACAGTCCTGAAAAGCTGTTTATCCAGAAAAACTTTTTTTAAGGGGAGCAAAGCCATGCTTTTCCTGCTTTCTCTGCTCAACTACAAAATTCCTCTCAGACTCTCCCTGGTCCATTCCCATGTACTTTCGAGAAGCTGTGCCCCGGAGTCTGGGGGCCTTCACCTCTCAGACCAATACAAGTTTGATCTTACTGCTACATTTCTGATGGAGTCTTTATTTTTCTTATATCCCACCCCCTACCTGCTTACTTCTGGCCGTGCGAATAAGCCATGATCAATTGATGGGGAAGATGAGCTTCTGGTGGAGCTGTCTGCAGCTCAGAGCTCTGCAGACATAGCTTCACCTATGCTCCTGTGGAGTACTGTAGAATGCAGTTGTCCTTTCCATAATCCTAACACACCGATTGGCTCATCAAGCTAGAGTGGAGTAATTTCCTTGGTCTGTCATTTATGCTTTATATAGGGTGAATAGACACTGCTTAATGTCTCCCAGGAAAAGTCACACAGACACACAAAACGGAGTTCATTCAGATTGCAGGATGTATCATATTTCATATTTATGTGTGAATATTATTTCACCATATGTATAAACCACATCAAGCTTCTGTATTTATGTATTGATGAACATTTGGATTGTTTGTAGCTTTTAGGTCTTCTGGATAATGTTTAAAGAAAAACTAGAGTACATGTATTTAAGTTCCTGCTTTCCGGTCTTTGATTCTACACCTTGAAATGAAATGTCTGGCTCACAGGGTAAATTTTGCTTGCTATTTTGAAGAAACAGTATCCTTTTTTCAACTCATAAGTACAATGCCTGGTTGTTGACATTGAGTGATAGCAGACATGAAATACTTCAACCTGAGGGAAAAATCTATCTCTGGAACAGGGGATTTCAGAAGTCTGGGCAAATTGGAGAGAATTGGGAAACATTCCTTTTGTAAGATGAATTGGAAGAAACATTTCAAAACATACAGTCACCACCAATTCCACTCATACTTAAACTTGGATAGAGTACAACTATCCCATTTATCCCTGAAATAATAGGTACAGCTCCCTTTTTTCAGTTCAATAACTTTGGATAATATCAGTCATAATCAAGGTTAAGGAGATGGCATCACTTACCCTTAGTTTCTCCTGCAGCAGATGGCGGATCTATTATCTTACCTGGTGGTTCTTCTCACTGCATTGCCCAACATGGGAAAAGAAAACCCAAAGAGAATGAATCAATGACCTCGTGCTTCCTAAAGTTTTGATCCCTCAGGACAAGTTGAAACATTGTGATAGGAAAGATTGAGCAAGTGTGTTATAAATACCAGGACTGATCACAGCTTATTTTGCAGATGCTGTATGGAACATCCAAGCTTCTCAAGAGAAATGGATCTGCTTTTACAAATGGTATTGTAGAGACAACACTATTACACACCCTGAGGGAAGAGTGTGGGGAGATGAGTAAGATGTGTTTCTTGTTCACAAGTTCGTGAATCACAGGACAGTTGAGATTATTGTGAGGCTGTTGGGTCTTGTATGAATTTCTTATTCTGTAATACTGTACTTTGCCCTAAGTAGAACACACACTGTTGACCTATAGGATAATTGGATAAGCTAATCATTGATGAGTTGGCGTATGGATCTAGTGTATTATCGGAGCACCTAAAAAAGAGGAAAAAGCATTTTTTGGTTTGATTTCATTAGATAGAATCTCTCTATGTAACCTCAGCTGGCCTAGAACTAACTACTCTTTCATCTCCAGCTAAGTACCAAGGTTATATGTAGGCTTAGCAGCAGTTCTAAACAAAAACTAAATATTTATGGATCAGGAACTGTGGGGACCTCATTTAATCGTTAATTATACATTAGTGGCCCTATTTTATAGTGAGGAAACCAATACTTGGTGAGGTTAAGGCAGTTGCCTACCATCACCTAGCCAGTAAGGCTGAGCTATGATATCACCACACTAGCTCCCAAGTTCCCCTTGGCTATGCTTCCAACATGAGGATTCTCTGATAATTTCATCTTATCATTGTTGGGATGCCATAATTTTTCTGAGCAGGTCAGATTGCTCCCTAACCAGTAAACACAGGTATGAGAGAGGATTGTTGTGCATATTTTTCTCCTATTTTGACTACACTAATGAAACTTTTGGTTTGCAGGAGAGGTGAACTCCTGTGCCTATATGTCTTTTGCTCCATTGACTCACTGCTCTGTAATCCTGGTATGAAATAATCAATAAGCATTGTCTATTATGACTGTGGAAATGATGAAGCTAATATATACCTTGAGGTAACTGTGGTGCTATACCGGTATGTAGATGTGTGTTCTACTGTAACAGCCCCTAGTTTGTTTGTTTTTAACACTTCCTCCCACTCATCTCAAGTGCATTGTACAATCAGACAGCAGTTCCCTGGGTTTTCTTTACTTTTAATTCAGTGTCAGATTGTCAAAAACTACGGCCATTCCTTCCTTAGACTCTTAATCTTAGGGTCTCTATATAGTTTCGCCTTTATTTTCAGGTAAGGAAATGAACTTCAGAGAGATGACCACAGATGATAAGGAGCAGATCTGAGACCTACAGCACCCATCCTACACACAGTGATTACACTCACTGCTCTTCCTAATATGGTTGAAGGAAGTGTTGCGATCCAGTAAGCTCTAGGGAATTGGTTATCAGTGCGGATCCTGGAAGTAATCCTTCAAGTGTATCAAGTAGATATGTTTGTGATTCAATGTACCTTTGTACAAAGACGATGGAGTAGATGTCAGCATAAATACATTTTTTTTTCTGAGCTGGAGAGATGGCTCAGTGAGTTCAGATCATAGAATCTACATGAAAAGTTGGATGTGAACACACACACACACACACACACACACAAAAAAAAAAACACACACCATTGTGCTGTTAAGCGCATAGACAAGATGATTGCTGGGGTTTGTGGGCCATCAGCTTAGACCTGGGTCTAAGGAGGGACTCAATCTCAAAGGAATAAGATAGTGATAGAGTCTGACAGATGATGTCTCCCTCTGTCCTCCATGTATATATGTACACATGTGTATGGTTACCCTCTTCCCAACACATACACAAGTACACCAACATCACACTCTGTTTTTGTTTGGGTTACTATTGCTATGATGAAACATAATGACTAAAGCAACTTGGGGAATCAAAGGTTTACTTGGCTTACACTTCCACATCACTGTTGATCATTGAAGGAAGTCAGGACAGAAACACAAATAGGGCAGGAACCTGGAGGCAGGAGCTTTTCCAGATGCCATGGAGGGATGCTGCTTACTGGTTTGCTCCTTATTCCTTGCTCAGCCTGCTTTCTTATAGCACCCAGGACGTCCAGCTTTTCGATTGCACTACCACAGTGTACTGAGCCCTCCCCGATCAATCACTAATTAAAAAAATGCCTTACAGCTGGATCTTATGGAGGCATTTTTTTCTCAATGAAGGTCCCCTCCTTTTGGAAGTCTCTAGCTTGTATCAAGTTTATATAAAACTAGCCAGGAAAAATGACCCCTTGTACACTTGACACAAAAACAAATCACTTTTAAGCCATAGCCTTTCCTATCTTGTTCATCCTCAAGGTCACATATTAACATTAACATCACAATATAAACATTTCATAAACTTTAAAAGTCTCACATTCTTTAGAAATTCAAACACATCCAAAGTCTCTTTTTAAACCTAAAATCCTTTTTAAAAATCAGTCTCTCAACTATGGGCTCTTGTAAAAGCAAAAATAAGTTAAATATTTTCTTACTTCAAGAGAAAAGAACCAAGGGCACAGTCACAACCAAATTAAAGCAAAATTTAGCATGTGCCAAGGTTATGTAAAACTAGCTAGGACTTATATACACACACAAAACCCCCATTGATCATCCCCCTCAGAGCAGACCTCTGTATTCCAATGGGGCCACCTGCCTCTGATAATGTGCTCCATTCTTGTCCTCTCTTCATGTCCTGAGTCCATTTCTCCTCTGTATGAAATGTCCCTTAACATTAGAGAAGAAACACTCCCGTAGAGACTCCTACTGTTACAGCACTAACTTAAAATTTCCTTTTCTTCTTTTTTTTAATTTGGCATTTTCTGTATTTACATTTCAAATATTATCCCCTTTCCTGGTTTCCTTTCCTGAAACCATCTATTCCATACACTCTGCCCCTGCTTCTTTGAGGATGCCTACCCACCTCTCTCTACTCACTGCCCTGGCATTCCTCTACATTGAGGCATCAAGCCTTCAGGGGATCAAAGGCCTCTTCTCCCATTGATGATGTACAAGGCCATCCTCTACTACATATGCAGCAGGAGCCCCGGGTCCCTTCATGTGTACTCTTTGGTTAGTGGTTTAGTCCCTAGGAGATCTAGGGGTTCTGGTTGGTTGATGTTGTTGTTCTTCCTATGGATTGGAAAAGCCTTCAGCTCCTTCAGTTCTTTCTCTAACTCCTCCATTGGGACCCTGAGCTCACTCCAATGGTTGGATTTGAGATTCAGCCTTTGTTTTTGTCAGTCTCTGGCTGAGCCGCTAAGAAGACAGCTATATCAGGCTCCTGCCAGCAAGCACTTTTTGGTATCAGCAATAGTGTCTGGGTTTGGTGGGTGCATATGGGATGGATCCTCAGGTGGGACAGTCTCTGGATGGCCTTTCCTTCAGTCTCTGCTCCTTATTTTGTCTCTATTTCCTCCCTTGAGTATTTTGTTCCCTCTTCTAAGAGAGACTGAAGCATCTACACTTTGGTCTTCCTTCTTCTTGAGCTTTGCATGGTCTGTGAATTGTATCTTGGGTATTCCAAGCCTTGAGCTAAAATCCACTTATACGTGTGATAAAGGATGGAGCCTAGCAGGTGAGACACTTTGTTGACTGAGATGAAAATATCCCAAAGAAGCCATGTGGCCCTACAATGCTGGCTCTAGTGCGGGATAAAGGAAACATCTTTTTAAAATGTACCACAACAATTTTAAATAAGGCTGCTATGAATATAGTGGAGCATGTGTCCTTGCTATATGTTGGAGTATCTTTTGGGTATATGCCTAGGAGTGATATAGCTTGGTCCTCAGGTAGTACTATGTCTAATTTTCTGACGAACCATCAGCTGATTTCCAGAGTTGTCATACCAACTTACAATCCCACCAACAATGGAGGAGTGTTCCTCTTTCCTCAAACACTTGTCAGCATGTGCTGTCACCTGAGTTTTTGATCTTAGCCATGCCCAATGATAAGGCAAGTGTCTAGAGCATTCTCTGCAGGGTGCCTTGTGGAGGCACATTCAGACACAAGGATAAGACATTCAGACAATGTCCTCTTTTGTAAGCTTAATCATCCTTGTATCATCTATAGTGCCAAATTCAATGCAGATGTTATATAAATATTAATAGCTGCTATGCCACATTATTTAGGTAGTGACAAGAGGAAAGGAATCTCTATATTTAGGCATAACCACAGTGTTTTCTTATTTATCTTATTCGTTGATAATTTTACTCATGTATATAATAAAATACAATCAGGTACTCACTTCCTCTCCACTCCCCTTAGAACCCCCCCAATACCGCTTCCTTCTAGTTTCATGACTTCATCTTTGCTGACCAAGTAGGTCCAATCAGGGGTGTCCATATGTACATGGCTGAGGCCATGCACTGGAACATTGGAAAGACTCATTGACCCCCCTCTCCAAGAAGAGCGATTCTTCCTCCCTTGGTAACCTCCAACAGCTCTTCAGTAGGGAGAGTGTGATCCAGGGATCATCTTTCATCCCCCAACTATGCAAGGATGTTTGCTGCCTTGATCTTGTGTAGATCCTGTGCAGGTGACCATGGCTGCTGTGGGTTCATGGAGTATAATAATCATGCCATGTCCTAAAGGAAGCATGCCTCCCCATTCTCTGGCACTAACCCTTTCTGTTTCCTCTTCTGCAGTGATCCCCGAGCCTGAGAATGGGGAGCTAAGCACATACTGTATTTGCGGTTGGTTGAATCTGCACTAGGGGAACTGACCCATTTGAAGGTTCAGTGGTATTATTTGGGGCCATCAAATGTTGGTATCTCTCATGACCACAGGACAGGACCCCTCCCAATGTTGTTTTTACATCCCTGATTGCTTTCTTGCTGGTCAGAAGTGATGGTTTCCCTCAGCCCATTAGGAATTACTTACTCACTGCCTTTTATTTCCAGTGATGGGTCACCTCATCCTCCTGGGTCCTCTCCTCTTCTTGATTAGCTGCTTATGACAGTGGCCTGTTTTCATTCATTCACCCTGCTCTAAGGCAGTAGATGGTGCTACAGTTGTTCTTGGCATCTAGAGAGGAGGTATAATGGAAGAAATAACACAACAAACAAACCAGGCCTTGGTCAGGCATTGTAGAAAACATCAGTAATCCCAGAACTCTGAGATCTAGGTTAGCATGGGATAAACAGTGCATCCATGGCAAACCTGAGATTGCCTTAAGAAGCCAAACAAACAAATAAATACAGAGTCGTAATTTTCATTGTTGTCTCTGCCTAACGTTTTACCTGTAATGCAGCTTTGAGCAACATGGCTCAAATCATGGATCCTTAGAAGCAATAGCATTTTCTCTGAAAGTGTCTGGAAAAGTCATGAGTTTGAAATGGCTTTGTGATAGGCTGAGGGTGAGGCCTGGGAACATGGGGTACATTGGGGACAAGCATTTATATTCCCTTTCCCCTGCAGCTTCCTTGATGGTCTTGTTTCTCTCAAAAGTGTAGAGCCCAGGCTATGATCTTCATAGGAGCCTGGAGAGGACCTTAGTCAAAGAATCTCCATGCCTGTTTTATTTACACGCAGAGGATCTTGTACTCAGAAGCCAGAGCCTAGAACAAAATGTACTGAGAGAATTCTGCCATCTGACTCTACCGAGACTCAACAGAGAGCAACTATTTCTCTTCTTGACCACAAACCAGATAAAAAAAGAAAAAGAAAAACGACTGTCTGAAGCATGGTAGGCTACCAGCAGTCTAAAGTTAGGTCTTGTCATTCTTTATCCTTAAGTTTAGAAACTGCCAATCTCTGAAGACACTACAGCCAGGACAAGGAATGAAGAAGGCAGCAAACCAACTCCGTTATGGCGCATAGAGCTGCACACTTCCTTCTTAGCCTTCCCTACAAATAACAAATGCCTGCTAAATTATATAATTCCGGAGAAGTCCTTGAAGACACCAGGAGAAAGATCTTGTTTAAATGAATTATAACTCAATCAAAGACTTTAAATGGTCCATATCTTTCCAGTGTCTGCCTTGCTTCTCCCTGGGCGTGTTTCCTTTAAGAGTTATGTGAAGTCTTTAATGGCACAACAGTATAAAAAGGACACTCCAATAAACTCTAGAATCATTTATTTATGTAGTCAGTCAACAAACATTTACTGAATCCCAGTTAGATGTAGCCACTATATTAGGGGGTGGCTGTTAAGCTGTCAAGAGGTTCCCAGGCTCAAAGGTCCCTGTAGTAGTGTTTCAGCACTAAATGTTACATTCACCCACAACACAGGGAAGTAGGTGTCAAGCTGGTGCTAGCTGGGAAATAGGGAAGTCAAGGCTGGTTGAGATCCATGATGCTTTTGAGTCCCAGGACTGGGTGTAAGCTCAATCTTATTTCTAAGGCTGTAGTTTCACTTTATATGTACTTAGTTACTGGGTCTGAATCAAAACAGATCAACCAACAGAAATATATAAACCAGACTACCCACGTTTGTGGATTTAAATTTCTTGGCCTGGATTATGTGTTAGAGCTCATTATATTCTTGGGTACCATTCATTAACCATTAGTGAACAATCTGGAAGGGCCTTGACTTAGGAATCTAATTATCTGAGCCACAACCTGAATCTCTTTCACTAAGTGACTAGACTTGGGAACTAGTTGTTCCCATCTGCAGAGGCTTACCAGGTACCTGCATGTTCGTGTCACCCCCTTTGCCTTTTAAAGGGACTATAGGCTAGTAACCCATCCGTTATTAATGGTGTTCATAAAAAGTACAATTCCAAGGGAAGTTCTCGTGTCATCCTTTATCAATGCAAATATATTCATATGGAAGATGTTAAGTGCATTTTGAGGCTTTGCTATCTGCTCCGAGTAAGTCATGTCTCCTGGACCATTTTAGGTCCTGCAATTTCCTTTACTGGCCTCCCCTCTGTTTCTGGATGGCGTGCATAGTAGTAGTTGGTCTGAATGTGGATAGAAACTGGAATGATTTTGTCTGGCTGTGTATGACCTTTCAAGGAAATTCTTCAGGCTCCTTCAGATTCCCTAGTGCCCAGTGCCAACATCTCATGCAGAAAAGCTTGCAGGGTGGGCATTGGGAGGCATTTATAGGGTTTTGGAGATGGATGCTGGTTTTAGGAATCTGAGACATAGCCTGAGATTAGTATGGTGAACAAGGCTTTCCTGATAGTCCTGTAGACTACTTAAGACCACAGTGGGTACAAGCCAGAATCTAGAGGCTTCATCTAGCATTACCATAAAATGCCTCATTTGGAAGAGCCCGTTGGGTATGAAATACTCCTGATATTGAAATTCAAACATCTTCTTTGGAATAGGTATTCATAACATGAAACACTTGAATATCAGTTAAGGGTGATTTTAATGGAGTAAGGGGAAACAAAAGGTTAAATCAGGTGGAGGATGGCAGCTCCTGATTCACAGAGCAGAGGGGAAGAAATGGGTTTGCAGCATGGAGGTAAGAGCTTAGCAGCTAACATAGCTGCTAACATAACATCATCTCCATAACAGCTGAATGTGTGGTATTCCAGGCCCTCGTGGTTCAACAACACCATATGCTTTGCCACAAAGGGAACTTCAAAAAGAATCTAATTTTTCATTATTAGTCACCAATGACTTTACTTATTAGGCTGGAATTCTGTGGAAATGATTCTTCCTTACCATATCCTAATATTTTTGTGACAGTGAAATTGTGTTTAAACAGGGCATAGCATGACCCTTGTTGCTTGTAATAAACATGGCACTTTAAAATCATCTACTATGCTTTCCATTTCAATTGTACATAGAAATGCTTGAGAAATGTTTTCCAGGGATTGTGAGCAAGTCCATATCATTGTTTGCCATTAATGACAGGTTGAGTAATTTCTGTATGGTTTTTCTTTGCCCAAGAGAAGGGAAACCAAAGTTGCCCAAAACCCCAAAACAGAGTCCATCTTGGTTTTGTGTGACATTGATCTCTTTCTGAGCATATTTGAGAGCTATGCTGCCGGCGTATATCTATCAGTGGCTCTTCAAACACTAACAAAAACGCTGCTTCTGCAGATCTGAATCTAGATATTAATCAAGGCTTTGCTGCAATTCCATGGATGTGCATAATGAGATTTCTTTGCTGTCAATCATCGTTACTCTGACAGCTGTAATGAGATTCTGGTTTAATGTGCATTCATCAATGACCTGGGACCCGATGCAGGTGTTGTCCTCTTTGAATGCTGGCTTGAACACTGCTAACCCATTTCTTCCCATCTGGAAGCTTACAAAGGGGTCTGCTGTAGTGAGGCCCCAGGAACCAGGGCAGAAGAGGCACTAATACCCTCTCCTCACTACCTCTGTCTGTTATTCAAAAGGAATGATGGATTCCTCCTTTTACTAATCTAATTGTGTGACTACATAGTAAAAGACAGTCCCATAAGGAAATGCAAAGTCTTGGAATCCAGAAGTGCTACTCAAATTCCAGCAACAAGTTTTCCAGTGAGAAAAACTAATCAACTATTCCTGGCAACAAGACACATTTACCACCACACAGTTGAGACAATAAAGTGCCATTTAGATGATTTTCTCTTCCAGGAAAATTGGAAAACAACAAGAAGCCTCTTTCAATTTCTGATAATTCCATAGCACATGATGTCATATCCTGCCATCTTGAGAAGTTCTGCAGGTATGAAGAGTAGGCAGGAAGTATTTGGGAATCATGGCACCACTTCCACAAGCAAAATAGTAGGAAGCAGGGAGTACAACGGCCTGTCAAAGTGAGAAGGAAACTTTACAATTCTACTTGTATCATTCTGGACCAAATAAGACACATGGAAAACTGGGGTTTCCATGTGGTTGGAAAACTGACCTTTACCCTTCCTCTAGGGCAAATGAATCTCTGACTCAAGAGGCTTAGAAAGGTTGGATCCTCATTCCTTGTCTCAGTTCCTGCCCCTCAAGGTAGGGTTAGCACTGTCTCCTGGGTTCTAGAGCTGTGTATAGTAAAATTCACAATAAAAGATGTCACCTGGGGGTTATGATGAACCAGAAATTAAAAGCAAAAAATTAATGTTTTATGATTTTTAAGACTAATATTGCCCCAGGAATGTTTGTTTCCAATTTGCTTGTCCCTCTTATGAACGGCATCCTTTCCATGTCTTTAGAGGAAGGAAAGAAAGGAATGCTCACTGAACTGGGAATAACTGAACCTTTCTAGGCATCATTGGTCATGACACCTCAACAACAACAACAACAACAACAACAACAACAACAACAACAACAAGAAGAAGCTACGGGAAAATCACCACTGGCTTGTTTCTGTTGAAAAGTTAGGAGTTCAGTGTGAGGTGGTGGGAAGGTCCATGTGGAGGGCCATTACAACATCCTACATGAAGTCTCTCTCCTTCCTTGATTCTCATCAAGTCTGGGAGAGAATGATTTTCTTGCCCTTAGCCTCTGCTTGACCATAGTGTCGTTCTTCATTTTGCTTTCTTCAACGAACATTCACAGTCCTCTTCCAACAAGACCAATCATTTGCTGAAACTCATTAACCCTTCAGGACAAGCTGGGTGTGGCCTTTCCTCTGGAAACAGTCAAGAGCTGTTCACGTCAGGAAAAGTTCAGGCTGACATGAAGCTCAAATCTCACAATTCTTTACTTGAATGGATATAGGGAGGAGATTTACCCTCCTTGCCTTCATCCACAGTGGTATCAGAGACAGTGAGCTGACAGAGAATGGAGCTGACATTACATGACACCATACATTTGAGAACTCAGTGAAGGGCCTGGAACACAGCTATTGCTGATGCTTTACTAAATGGGGATGTAACCAAGCTGTCTTCTAAATATTTGCATTTATACCCACAGATATAAGCCTTAAACAGAGAAGCTTCTTTTTGCACTGGGTAATGGTTTGTCCAGAGACCTAACTGGACTGTAAATATGTAATTTTTGAGTCCTCAACCTTTTATAGGACATCTATATTATTGGCTACAATATCCAAGGACTGTCATAGAAGAAGGGATGGTGTTGTTGTGGCTTGAATAAGAAAGTTTCCCATAGACTCATGTGTTTGAATGCTTGAACCATGGGGAGTGGCACTATTAGGAGATATGTCCTTGTTGGAGTAGATGTAGCCTTAGAAGAAGTGTGTCACTGTGAGGGTGGGATTTGAGGTCTCCTGCTATGTTTAGGCTCAGCCCAGGGTAGAAGAGAGCCTCCTCCTGGCTGCTTGTGAAAGACAGGCTTCCTTATGGTGGTCATCTGATCAAGATGTAGAATTCTCAGTTCCTTTTCCAGCCTCAATTTAAATGTTTGCCTTTATAAGAGTTGCTTTGGTCATGGTGTCTCTTCATATCAATAAAACCCTAAGATGGGTGGGTTGTTAGTAGTGCTATGAAATACTATCTTCTGGATATTGCATGTAAATGCTATCATGGGTACACAGAAGTTGTGCATCTCTTCACGAGACCCTGTCCCAACAAAATACATAATAGTAGGGCCTGGCTGGAAACAAAAAGGGAGTCAACAGGAATGTGAAAGGAGTAAGAGAGGCCAATAAGGGGATAGAATTATAATACATTGTATATGTCTATAAAATTACCATGTTTTTAGATTGTAAAAGAACACCATGGGGATCTTGACTAAGTCTTGAGCTAGCTACTAGCATCTGCAGCCCAGGTATTGGACAATTTGTCTGTAGACAAGAGGCCAAACTGTATGTTCTATATAAACAAGGTGTTTATGGGGAGAAAGGCAGAAAATAGAATGCTTACACCAGCTGGCAGCTGAACAATAGATGCAATAAAAGGCTGGGATCTGGTTGTATAGGTGAGGGCTGAGAATGGGGAATGAGAAACAAATAAAAGAATAGATGCCAGGGCAGGGACAGCGTCTACTGGCAAGTGTGAGGCCACTGGCTGCTGTACTCACCAGGCCAACAGGGAGCTGGGGGGATTTGTGTGCACAGAGAGTCCATTTAATTTATGCTGTAGTTACACCAGAAATTAATGGTAGAACCCAGAATATTGGGCAAAATCCTTGCCATCTCTAAGACTCAGAAGCAGGATTGAGAGGGAAGAAGAAAAGTAAGTGTCTTAGTTAAGGGATTATTGCTGTGAACAGACATCAGAGGCAACTGTTATAAAAGCAACATTTAATTGGGGCTGACTTATAGGTTCAGAGGTTTAGTCCATTATCATCAAAGCAGGATCATGGCAGCATCCAGGCAGACATGGGACAGGAAGAGCAGGAGAAGATTCTCTTCCAGGGAGCTAGGTTGAGGGTCTTAAAGCCCACACCCACAGTGACACACTTCCTCCAACAAGGCCATACCTACTCCTATAAGGCTACACATCCCTGGGCCAAACATACTCAAATCACCACAGTAAACAATAGAAGAGAAAATATTAGCTTCATAAACTAGTTAACCTAGAGGTGATGCTTAAATGTTTGACCTTGTCTTTTCAAAGGAGGCAGCTGTCTCCCAGAGTGGTTACAGGTCATCCACTGAGCATTCTCAGAAATAACATGAATCCCTTCCTTGCTTATCCAGCTGTTATGGGTAAGATAGTTGTTTCTTCATCCCAGAAAAGAAGTTCAGATCCTAGCCTGTGGTACTTGCAACCTTAGCTTTAGAACTAGGGTCTTGGAGAAGTGCATTGTCAGGGTGCTCAGATGCTGGCCATGGTGTTAAGTCTGTCATGGTGGTAAAAGTGCTAAAGTCTGATTAGGAGAGAAAAAGTCCAGAGACAATGGTAAGCACCACTGTTTACCAAATTATCTGACCATATGTATGTCTCCTGTATTCCCCAAATTCTACTGAAATGTAAAGCAGGACACTCACTGGCCCTTAGCAAATGCATTAATCATCACATTTCCATCAAATTCTACAAAGAGGAAGCTGGATTCCAAGCATTTGTGTAAACATCTGAACAGGGTGGGACTTCTTTATTATCCCAGTATTTAGGAGGCTGGATCCCTGGGGTTCACTCAGGCAAGTAGTCTAGCTAATCAGTGAGCTCCAGGTTAAGATGTCTCATGAGAGAACTTGTCACAAAAAATTTAGATGGAGACCAATTGAGGGAAGCACCTGCTATCACCTGGTCTCCATACTCATGTGTACCCACATGCACATAAACACACATGTATAAACACACTATGCACACAAACATATAAGTGCACATAGAAAACATGTGATAAGTCACCATAACCAAAGCAACTTATAGAAGAAAGAGGAATCATTTAGGCTACAGTTCCAGGGGGTTAGAGTCCTCTCGTGGTGGGGGCAGCATAGCATAAGGTGAGAGCTTACATTCTTGTATAGCAAGCATGGAGCAGAGAGTGAACTGCAAATGCTGAGAGTCTTTAAACTCTCAAGCCCACCTCTAGTGACATACTTCTTTCACCAAGGCACATGCCTTAAACCTCTCCAAATAGCGCCACCAGCAGGAAGCAAGTGTTCAAATGACCGAGACTGTGGGGGACATTTCTCATTCAAATTATCTTCTCCAAGGCCACTGCTGTGCCTCAGTCTACCGCCTCCCCTCCTCCTCCACTACCACCACCACTCACACACACCCACACCTACACAGAGAGGATTGTGTTGCGTTGAAATGCTATGTTCTGTTTTAACCAGATAGGTGTTTCTGATATCACCTGGTGTTCTGTATATAATTGTCGCTCAGGTTCATGGACTGTCAATTATCACAGCTGCTAAGAGTATGGAGCCCAGATTCTGCCTGTGCAGCTCATGCATCCCTGAGCTTTAGCACCTGTGAAGCCCACCCTCCTCTGACGCATAGTGAACTGTCAAGCACTTACTCTGCCAGGTTGTGGGGGAGGGTAAAAAGGACTGGCGACTGCAGGTACACAGAGTTGGGCAGGGCACACTGTTGTCAGCATTAGCTTTAATTCAGTTCACACTTCTGAGTGTGCCCATGGTTCCCTGCCTGGAAAGCCACTATTGGTAAGGAGCAGGCGCATGACAGTGACCCTGTTGTCAGTGGCTGGGCTGCATCTCCCTTCCCCCAACACCTGTAAACCTCTAAAATTCTGCTTGTGGATGTCTGCATTTTTGTTGTTCTTCCTTGTAATACGTCCTGCTCCACTGCAGACGCCCTAAGAACTTGGAGATGGTTAATGGCTTTTAAGTAATTTAGCACAAGTGCATCTTTTGTACCCATCCAAGAAGAGTACAATTCTGTTTTCAGTGACTCCTGGGCATCACTGAATTTGTGCCTTTGGAGGAGTTGTTCAGGGGACTCAGCAGCTGGATCCTGCTGTGCTACCTAAAATCACAGAAGTCTGTCCCTGGTCGGCTCTTTCCTGGGGTTTGTCAGCCTGGAGGAGCAAATGCTGTTTTCCTCTGCCCCACAGGGACCTTGATAACACAAACCCTACTTTACAACTCTCTCCTGTCATCAGTCCACATGGAGGACACAAGTACAGTGATCTGACTTCACAAGGAAGTCAGGCCACAAATAGTTGGTGTGTGGCCTGTGTCTTTCGTACTTGGACAGTAAATTTTGTCTTGGCTAATTCTTTTTTATTATTATTTTAAAGTTACATTTATCGAAAGTGTGTGCGTGCGTGTGTGTGTGTGTGTGTGTGTGTGTGTGTGTGTGTGTAGTTTAAAGGACACTTACAAGGAATTGATTATCAGGTATCAAGTTCAGGTCATCAGGCCTGATGGTGGGTATTGGCACTTTGACTCAAAAGTTGCCGTATTGGGTAGTTCCTTATGAAAAGGCATCTTAATTGGTATTTAATCTGAGGGTCCTTTTTGTTCTGTAAAACACTTACTTCAGGGATGTCATAGAGATCTCTTCATTATTATTTTTGCCTGTAGCCACTGTGTTCATAACAGGACCAGCCCTGGCATGTTCAAAAAGTGCAGAGCATATCAGAGGGACTGGGAATTCACATTCTTGTTGTTGTTTGCGCGCGCGCGCGCGTGTGTGTGTGTGTGTGTGTGTGCATGTGTGTATGTCTGTGTGTATGTCTGTGTGTGCGAGTGTATGTGTGAGTGTGTGTATATATATGCATACAGGTATGTTTGCATGTGTGTATGTATGTCTGTGTGTGTGAGTGTGTGTGCATTTGTGTGTGTGTACACATGCATGTGTATATGCTTGTGTGTGTGTGTGTGTGTGTATGTGTGTGTGTGCAAGCTATCTGAAAGCCTGTGTTTCATTCCTCTGGAGTCCTTTATCTTGTTTTTAGATGAAGGCTTTCATTGGTCAGGAGTTCACTAATTAGGATAGGCTGGCTGGCCAATGAATTTCAGAGATTGATCTGTGTATGTAGGTCAGAGCCTCTGCAGCCCTAGGATTACAAGTGCATATCACCAGAGACTGATAATTTTTTGTTTGTTTGTTTGCTTTGCTTTGCTTTTACCTGGATTTTGGGGATAGAATTTAAGTCTTCATGGTAAGCTATTCACCATGCGGGCTGTCTCCATATCTGTCTCGCTAGTTTCTGAGAACTCCATGTCACCAAGGAAGACAGTGACTTAACAGGGTTCAAGGGAGACTTGAGCAATTAGTGAGCACCACACAAGACTTGCATGCTGGATTCTGCTGTGGAATGCCATTCTCCAGAGTAATTTCTTTGTGGCTAATTACCAAGACACTAAACCAATTATTATAAACATCCTACTCCCAAAGAACTAACTTGTATAGAATATTCCAAAATTGTCCTTTTGGCCTCTTCGTTTCTTATAAAACCATACCATTCTCTGCTTTATCTATTGGGAGAATAGTTGCTCTTTTAAATATAACTCAAAGAACTTCTGCATGGGCCAAGAACCATTGGTTGATGGAATATACAATCAGAGAACTATTTATATAAACACTAGTGTCCCCTATTGCAGGACAATGACCGCATTTCCTACCCCTGACCTTCCACACTTCTTGGCACTGGTGTGAGAGTCAGCTATGAGTCACTCATTCAAAGGGAGGGTCCTCAGTGCTCTCCTGCTTCCTCTTGTTATGAGCTCCAACTTACTACTTACCTGCTATTGTTGTCCCTTGGCTGGCGAACGCCCTTGCACTAGACCTCCCAGCCACAGTGACTGTGACCCCAGGAATCAGCGCCAAAGAGTCCAAGAGGATCCAGATGGCGCTTCCATTCTCTTGTGCCAAACCTGGCTTCTCTGAATCTAAGATTTTCACACAGATGCTAGAAAATGATTACTCTAGCAAAGGAATCAGTATTTTATTCTCTAGAAAGCATGGCTGCTTATGGTTGGGGTTTCTCAAAGGCTGTGCCTTTGTGCTGGCCGTGTAATAATGGTCCCAGAAGGCCAAGGTGTCCATGTCTCCAGGTAGAACAAGTAGAGCCCTGTGCTCTCTCTGAGAAGAGGACATTCCTTGATGAAGTTGTGCATGTCTGCTACAATAATGAAATGTGCAAGGCTGGGCACTTTAATGAAGAAAAGAGGTTTATGTATTCCAGCCCACGGTTTCAGAGGTGGAAAGTTCACAACATGGTACTGGGTCTGGTGAGTCCTCTCCTGACTGTATCTCACCATGATGATGGCATCACCAGGGGAACTCAGGCTAGACTGAGGAGAGGCATCAGTACTCTCTTCTTCATACTGTCATGAGAAAGACCTGGAAGCCCATGGAAACTACTGATTGCTATCGAGGGACACTAATCTACTAACCCTGCTTCCTCAAATTTTTCTTTCCAAAATGACTGTGCTGAGGTCAAACCTCCGGCGTTCACAGTGGTAATGTGCATTCATTGACAGGAACTAGGAAAAGTCTCTGGACACTCCCATGTTCTGTCTTCTAAAACATTTTCTATAAATTAGAGTTTGATTTATTTCATTGTAAATGAACATATTTACCGGTATGGAAACATTGCAAACATCTACAAGAGACATAGATGGTATTTGCCCAACTATGTAAGTTTATGTATCAACGTTTTTCATTCAGGAAGAGATGCTTGTACTCCCAGGACATTGTCCCCAGTGAGAAGGGAAGATTTCCTAATTCTGCACTCTCTATGAAGGTTTCTGGTTGCCAAAGGAAGAAATATATTTTATTTTTGTTTATTTAACAGTTTCCTTGGAAGTGGAGAGGTTTGTTTTCGTAATTTGTACAAAGTATCTTTCTGGGGAAAAGGTTAGTAGTGTACTTACAAGAAACATCCTCAGAGTAGAACCTATTTTCACTACAGCCAGAAGACAACCACATAATATTTCCTAAGACCAGAATCTATAGGGAAAAAAAGAGAATATATTGTTTCAAACAAACAAACAAACAAACAAACAAACAAACACAATAAAACATCTGGAGAGGTCAGTGTAACTTATTCTGAAAAATCCTAGCACAAAAATCAGATCAGAAGTCAGATATGCATCTTGAGAGAACACCAGATGGTGTGAAAGTTTTAGAGTTGTTGGTCATAGTGTCTCCATTGAAACTACTCTATTCTGCTGTCTTTATAGGACACAAACACAGACAATGTATGAAGGAATAGGCTCAAAGAAAACTTTGAGGACTCCCAAAATTCCAATTTTCATATAGTTCTCATATTAATGAAATATTACTTCTTAAATTTTTAAAGCATCTGACAAGTACTATGTTTTATCCTGTATCCCAATCCACCCCACTCGCAACACATACACACACACACACACACACACACACACACACACACAAGGATGGAGTAATAATATGTCTGTCTCCAGGATCCCATAAAGAAACATCAGCCACCAGATCTGCTCTGGTTTGGACATGAAGTGGTACCCATGGGTTCTCATGTTTGAATGCTTGCCCCCCTTCCAGCTGGTAGTATTGCTTGGAAAGGCTGTGCAACCTTCAGGAGGTGGAGAGACAGTGGAGGAAGTGAGTCACTGGTGGTGAGCCTTGAGCTTTTATAGTCCAGACTCACTTCCTCCTGTTCTTCACTTCCTGACTGGGGACACAATGTGCCCAGTTGCCTCAGTCTCCCCACCACAATGGACAGTGGCCTTTCTTCAACTTCGAGGTAAAATAAGCACTCCCTCCCTCCAGCTGCTATTGTCAAAGCATTGGGAAAAGTAGCTGAACATCATAAGACCCCATGTAGCAGTACATTTGTAAAAATGTACAAAAATCAAAAACAAACAAAACCCCCAACACCTATAAAGTTGACATCATAGGAAACATTGAAAGTAGTATAAATACTAAGAGGAGAAGGCTAAGGTTCCCCTTACTTACACATTGTGCCACACTGTACAGTGCTCTTCTACAGCAGCCACTCTCAAAGCAGGGCCCAGAAACAGCATTCATGGACAGTTTGTTAGAAATGAATCCTGGTAGGTACTAGCCTAACCTACAGAATCAGGGATTGGAGGACAGAAACCCAAGTCTCTCAGTTTTTGGCGGAAGTGGTGGGAAGGTTTGGGGAGGTGGGGTGGAAAGGGTGGGAGGCTTATTTGTTTTGTTTTGTTTGTTTTGAGACAAGGTTTCACTATGTAGCCTTGGCTGACTTGGAACTCAGTATGTAGAGCAGAGAGACCTCTGCTTCCCACATTCTGGGATTACCGGTTTGTGCCTCCACATCTGCTCTTTACGAATGCTGTGGACAATTCTGACAACTTCTCAATTTCGAGAAGCACTGAGATAGACCAGGCAAGGTGATTCAGGCCAGTGCGTTAACACCAGCTCTGCCAATCTTCACTCTGACATCCCTGAGGATCAGTCTCAGCTTCCTCATTGGAAACTGGGGATGGGAATAGGATGGATGGAAAAGCACACAGTGCTGAGCCTATGGCCAATTCTGCAGTAAAAAGAAAATACTGGCAGTGAACTAGAAAAGCATTATTCAGGCGTCTTTTTCCAATGACATGGCTAGAGAAAGGTTTGAAAAGTTCTGTGTAATACCTCCACTGGCTTACAGTATCTGTGGATGGACAAGAAGGGACAGAAATACAGAACTAACTTGTATTTGGAGAGCAAGGAACAAATAAGCCCCAAAGGTGAACACACAGAAACAAAGAGTACCTTACATGGAGGGGAGGCTCCAAAGCAGGCAAGAAAGCCCTCATAGCTGGAGCCACTCAAAGGCATTCTCTGTAGCCTGGTCTATTGCCAAGAGGCAATAGGAAAGTTGTGTGAGGACATTGAGACACAGTAGAGATCCCAAACCAGAGGTGCCTTAGGAATTCCAGCTGTTGGAGACTTCTTGGGATCTTGACCTTCTCCCTAAACTGACGAAAGGAGGTAAGCCAATTGTGCTTTAGTCTTGAGCAACAGAGTATTCTCAGCTGAGCTTGGATTGCATTGACGTCCATAATGAGGCCACTCTGAGCATCAAGGTCCATGGTGGCACCTAATCTAATACTTCACAGACTTTGTACTAGTGTAGTGTTTGATTCTGAGATTGTCAAGATTGTCTATGATGAGAAAAAATTCCATTTATTGTAAGACTTTTCAAAAGTTGATCTTTATCACTATTATATTGTTTGTGTGTGAGTGACACACACACACACACACACACACACACACACACACACACACAGACACAGACACAGACACACAGACATGCGCATGACCATGGGCCTATACATGCCACAGTAGGCATGTGGAATTAACCTTTTGGGAGTTGGTTCTCTTTCTCTATTGTGGGTTCAGGGATTAGAGTCTGTTTGTCAGGCTTCCACAGAAAGAGATTTTACCATCTCTTTGGCCTGCAATAAAGGCTTTGAATGGCAATTTCCACTGATTTCATTTAAATATGATCATAAAGGGTTGCTTGCTCATGATCTGGAAGGGCCTCCCATGGAGTTCTTAAGGACCCCTTACCTGAGGGCAGATTAGTGGAACCACCTGAGGGAATTCTCTTCCTACTTGCAATAGGTTGTAGAAAATACTTTATAATGCTTACAGCCTAAACTATTTGTCTCTGTCTCTTCACATAAAGTTTGCCTGGTCTTGATTTTAGCCCTGCTGGACATCAGATCTCATGGTGACATGTCCAGATTTCTTTGTGTGTGGTGCGGGGGGCGGGGGTCGAAAGCTTAGTAATTCTAAGTCCAGAGTTGGCTCTTGTATTTAAAGTTGACTATGTGTTTATTCCCATAAAAGGGCCTGAGGTTGCATTATCCCAATCCTTCATCGTGACCCTACGGGACATGACCCAGGATGGAAAAAAACCAGATTTCTGAGGCCGGGTGGAGCTGGGTTGCAGAAACAAACCCTCTGCTGTGCTCAGATCTCCAGGAGGGAACCTGGCAGGGATAAGTAGCTTTGCCTGCAGAAGGGTACACTGGGGACAAGGAAACAGACTGTTAAGGACCTCAAGTGAGAGTGAAATGTAGGTCTGAGGAGATTCCAATGAGAGCCAGCTTTGGGGGCTGACGTCTTGGCCACCTCAGCCTTCTGGCCTCCTATGCACAGTGGACAGAGACTTCTTACTTTCTAAGGAAGCCCAAGCTTCAGTGCTGTAACCTTCAATATGCCACGCAAGACGCCAAGTGATGGACCTCTGCTCTGACTGTTTGAGGATGTGGCTAATGAGTCTCATCTCCCCATAGCTATCCAAGCACTAGAAAAAGGGAGTGCATTCTTCCCAGGGCCTCCTTCCCTTGATACTTTCACTCAGAGGCACATGCCCAGTTGTCAAGGGCAGCATGTTGGGGTTCAGAGTAAGATAAACCATGAGATCTGGGAACTGTATTTCTCATCAAATGTTTTGTGCTGATTTTTGCCTATCCCTTTTGTGCTACAGTCAGTCCTACAGAATGGAATGTGAATAATGGAACATTCTTCGCAGAGGGAAAAAGTCCCATGACCTGATCCACAGCCACCCAGAGCCAAAGCACACAGGGCTCTGGGTGGCTGTGCTGACACAGCAGGTATGGCCTGCTCTGGAATACTTTAGGAGTCACAGTATGTTCCCTGAAAAAGCCATTGATGGCCAGATAAGTAACTACTTAAGATTCCTTAGGGTGGAGATCTTGTAGATGTGGCATTGGTCAGGTGGCCGTGGTGGTCTGTGGGGCTGAGCGGGACATAAAGATGTTGGACTCCTACAAGGGTGGGTATCCCTCGCAGATGCCCAGCTGCTGGTGTATGGGGGTGGCTGCCTGTTACTTTCTTGGCAGTCTCAGAATACCAGGTCAGGTAAGGAGAAGGTTGTTTTAAGCTCCCTAACAAAAGGGACCTTGTCCATTTTATTCCCTGTGGAATTTTCTCTGCCCAGAACAGTGTGTGCCTCATGGAAGATGCCCAAATAGCTGTTGGGGGCAGGGGGACAGGATCTAAACCTTATTTCCAAAAAGTAAGCCGCTTAAATAGAAGGCACGTCATATCTGGGTAATGGTTGGTTCAGCAACCTACTCTGGGGATTCTTTTCCTCTAGCTCAGTCACCTGGCTCTGTTGACCTCTCCCTGAACATCCAGCTCCTCCATGGTAGCTGTGCTCCAGCTGGAAAGATGGGTCACGTGGCCCCTGCTATCGATGAATTCTTCCCCACTGTACAGCTCACCATTCCGACTTTTGCTGCAGGTTCAAACCCATTTAGTTTCCCATAGGTTACAGTAGAACAGATGATAGTGTATAACTTAGGAAGTCAGAAAAGTGGGGTTCAAATCCTGGCTCTGCTCCTTCCCAGCAGGACAACTTTGCGCAGGTTATTTTCAGGCTTCAGCCTCAAGTGTTTAATCTGTAGAGCAGTGATATTAATACTAAAATATTATGGTGTACATAGTTTCAGATCTTGGTGGTTGTATACCTGGCTTTTCTAGAGGAGCGCCTGGACCAGGTGAGGACTCAGTTGGTTTAATTTTACTGGACACCTTTTTTCTTCTATGAATGGGATGTTCCTGATTTCACAGCCTAGCTCTGCACAGTCTTCTGAGGTTCAGGTCAGCTGCCCAAATCTCCTTTAGAAAGACTGGGCATGGAGCCTTCCCTCTCAGAGGAAGCCTGTTTGCATCTGCCCTTGTGTGATTGCCAGCATCAAAGTCTGATTTTCCATCACCCGAGAGCCCTTTGAAGCCATGAAAGTGTTTTATTTAACCTCCTTGTTTTTAGCACACACAATTCCTTATTATAATAAATTCAAATTTTGCTGGATAAGTGAATAGATAAGGTAATGTTGCATCATTGAAGAGTGGTAGAGACAGAATTTGCTCAATCTTTCAACCAGAGAGATATTATGGACATAGTATGTGCTTAGTCAAATTCAGAAGACAGAGAGATGTACTAAACTTGTGGTGTTCAGTCAGAGACAATTTGGTGAGAAAAGAGAGTCTACATGTGCCCTGGAATACTGTCTGAATGTCTATAGCCACTTCAAATTCATATGCCAAAGACCTAAGCCTGAAGGTAGCCTTTCATGCATGTGTACAACAAACAAAGCATCAGAGGGCTAACTTTTCTTTCACCACGTTAGGACAGAGAATCAGGAAGCAGTTCCTCAGCAGATGTATTATGCTGGTGCTTAAATGTTGGCCTTCCCAGCTCACAGTCCCACAATGACAAACTTCTGTCAGTCACAAGCTGCCAAGTTTGTGGATTTTCTTTGAGAAGACTAAGGTATCATGGGTATATTATCTACAACTTGCCCAAAAAAACATACTATTTAAACATATTTCAATGGCATGCATTGAAATCTATTTTACTCTAAACATAGCTAAATGTTGGAACTTGTATGATGTTCTTAGGGTTACTTTATCTTTTCATAGTCTATAGTTTAATACTACCATTTTAGTAATAATTATTTGCTAATTTGATAAGAAAACCAGCCATTTTCTTCATTAGTATCCTGGGTGCAAATATTTGGTTGTGTTGGCAGAATGAGCCATGTCTGTTGGAACTGTCAGCATAACTGATTGTGAATCTTGGCCTTTGTGTGAACAGTGTATGAATACTTCGTCCCTGGAATGGCTCCGACATCTCCCATCAGAGTCTGTCTATCTGCTTAAGGAGATTCCTATCATCTAACCACTTAATTGACTCTTGCTGGTAGTTCCTTGGAATACTTGCTTCAGTTAGAGGACAGAGAGCTGGGACAAAGCAGGAGGTCTCAGGTTTCGGTTCCTGCTAGCTCAGAACTTGGAATTGGCCCTGACACTTGGCACTTTCAGTGTAGTGGAGTTAGACAGGGGGCTGTGGATCTCATTTCTAATAAGTGAAAGCTGCCAGACAGCCAGGAACCTGATTCTGTAACAGAGAATGACCACTGGGATAAGCCAATGGGAAATAGTAGTGCCGGAGGCCAATGTTTCGGTGATTACAGAAAGTAAGAACATGTTTGAGAGACCCAGAGGAGATCAGAATCAGCAAGAGTTGGTTGCTGATTAAATGTGGCAGCAAGCTAAAGGGAACACTAGAAATGCTGGTATGGGAATGGGGTGGGCTGATGCGCAATCCTAGCACTGAGAAGCTTAAGAAAGGAGAATCATCTAAATTCTTGGTCAGCCCAAGTGACATAGCAAGATTATGCATCAAAAATAAAGATCAAGGGGCTGGGGATTTAGCTCAGTGGTAGAGCGCTTACCTAGGAAGCACAAGGCCCTGGGTTCAGTCCCCAGCTCCGAAAAAAAGAACCAAAAAAATAAAAAATAAAAAAAAATAAAGATCAAAAGCAAAACAAAAGAAAGCAATATAACAAACTACCAAAATAGGTTCATATTGCTTGTCTGGTCACCAGCATTTCAGAGGGATGGCTGGGACCATCACTAGGAACAGAAAACTATAAAATTTTACCCATAGTGTGTTTAAATTTACTCAGATAATGAGCCATTCTGTTACCATTCAAATTTAGGGTTCCTGGCCCTGAGTTAGTCTCTTTGCATTTTGCTTCCTGCAGGTAAAGATTTAAAGTCTCCATGGGAAGAAACAGAGAGAGGCACAAGAGAGTAAGGAAAGCTGAAGTGCCCTGGAGGAGGGGTGCAGCCAGAGCAGCCAATAATGGATGGAGGAGGAGCCCAGGAAAGATGAGTCCTAATGCCTGCTGTGGGTGCTGACAGGGGATCCTCACAGGAAGTGACTCCCTCATCACTGTCACTTCCACCTCATCCCTAAATGTGGGAACAGGCTTGTCTGGGAATTCAGAGTCCCTGCAACTCACTGTCCAGCACACAGACCTTCTTGGGTACTCTTTCCTGTAAGGAGTTCTCTCTCTTATCTCCAGACTTCCCTGACTCAGAAATAAAAAAACAAGGGTGGGGGGGTGGTCCTTCCGAATGCCAAAGGAAAGGAGGAAGGCAGAACTGTATGGTATCTGTCATGGCTAGCACTCGGTGATTGCTAAGAGTGTGAGACGGAGGACCCTTTGTGGTCATTCAGAGCTGCCTTATTGGGCACACAGCCTTCCATCTCAGTATCTTTCTGCTACTTAGATAAATAAGCCACTCGGTAAGATAGATAGGACAGCCTGTGCTCTCCCAGGAACGAAAACTGACAGAAAGCACTGGCTTTGGCTTCCCCCATGAGATTGCTTTTGCTCTGAGCAATCATTTCCATACATTTGGGGGTCTTTTAAGAATGTAGACCAGTAGGCCAAGCTTCTTCTGAGTCTGACTTTGCAAGTATATAAGGGAGGCTGTGCTTCCTCTAGACATGGAATGTATGGTTAGGAAAATTTTGTTCTAGGGTAAGCTACAGGCTGGAATGAAGACAGAATCTTCCCAGCTAATGTCTAATGCTCTTTGCCAGTGTGCATAGGTCTCATTTGGTTGAAGATACCCATCGGATAAGTAATAACTTGCCTTCAGACCTAGGCCAACTCAGTTCTCCACTGGTGCATTCCCAATGTTTCCATTTGGCCTCAGACTTCGGCTTCTAAATTGGCCTTGACAGATTTAGAAGGTGCCTTGGAGGCATTCCTGTGCTGCTGAACAACTTTACTTGGCATAGGGTTCTGGGCTGGATGGATGATGGGCACGAGTAGGGTCTACTTGATGAAACTACCCACGGAGAGAAGCTAAGTAATATCTATGGTCTGAGGAGTACAGACAGAATATGATTGAAGTCATACCTGATTTGTGGTCCCATATAAAAAGCCAGGGAAAAGAGTGGGAACAGTACAGCCCACAGTCATTTCTGTTTTAAGAAGGGTAGCTGTCTTTAGTATCCCAGAAAGTAGCAACTTTGCTGGATGGGCCATGGATATCTTCTCTACAGTTGACTGAGAATGAGCAAGACAGGCTTTCCTGAAGTCGGGCACACAGAGAGAATGGTAGGTGGGGCCAGCATGCCACCCTCAGGACTCTCAGCAATGCCACTTGGGTATGGAAGGCAGATGCACTCAAAGGGCGATGTCAACAGAAGGAGTTGGGCACACATGCTCACTCAGAAAAAAGTCCCATGGACACCTTGAACTGGATGGACACAGGGACATCCCATTCCTTGATATCTCCATCTTTCGGGCATCTCTCGGTAACTAGCGTGTGTTATCAAACAAGGAAAAATCTCAGTAGTGAGCTGGATGTTCATGTGAATTACTCAGGGGATGATCTTGCAATATATGATGTAGTTTTCTTATTAATGTAACAATATGAAATATACAGCTTATTGTTAAGCCCTTTAAAATGTACATTCCACTGAGTGACACAGTACATTCACATTATTATAAAACCATCACCATAACCCTCGTTCAAGGCCAGTGAGGTCCCATTTGTTTTGCAAAACTGACATCCTGAATTCAATTCCAAAATCCACAGGGAAAGAAAAAAAAAATATCAGCTTCCAAAAACAGTCCTCTGAATTCCTCTGCACTCTGTGAAAATGCAACATCTAGTATATATTATACCACACACACACATCACCACCATGGCCATCATCATCATCATCCAACACCTCTTAGATCAGAGTGACAGTGCTGAGACTGGCCTCTGTAGAAGCAGATTGTCTTTATTAGAATAATGAAGCAGGGAGTCCCTTTGAGGGGAAAGCACAGTGGGCTTGAGGGTTTTATAGGGAAGAAAAGGGCACTTTTAAGATGCAAAAAATTCATCTGCAGATCTGCTTTTTGAAGTATCAGGATTGTAAAATGCCACTCGGATGTTCTTATCAATATCTTGACCTTCTTGTCAGCAGCTTCCCAGCTCCTATCTGCCAGAAGATGTTATCAGTGTATTAACTTATCTGTCTGGAGCTCCCCAGCTCACCTGAGGCTTTTCGTCATTAAACAATAACAATAAAAATAATTATTATTATCGTAAAAATAATAAGATACAAGATAAGTATTATTGTTTTCTCAGTCTGTGGAATGCAGTCTGTTCTATGAACAACTCCAGAATTTTGTAGTATAAATCTTTGAGGTGCAAATCACTGGTCCATACTGAGAACACCTCTTTCCTTAATAACCACCGATTGTTTCTTTTGCTGCGTTTCAGCTAGTTGTGCTTCCAAGATCCCTCACTATAGAGCAACTTGTAGAACAATTACATCGCCTTTGTGATTGTTTTCAACCTTTAAGCATATACCTCATGGATAAGCAAGGAGTGGAAGAAGCTGGTTTCCTCTGTAAAAGTTCAGGAATACAGGAAATTCCAGGCAAGTCTGTGGAGGGGGCAGGGTGCAGGGTGCAAGGTGAGTTAATGGCCCCAAGTCTTCCTTCCATTCTACTTCCACCAATACCAAGAAGAAGAAGCAGCACAGAGACAGCACTGGCCATTTCCATGCATCTGAGATCTGAAGCCACGCCCTTTCTCTTTCTGACTTTTCCCTGGCCCAGTCATCACCCAGCTTCCTCTGCTGAAGACAAGAACCCATGACCCAGCTTCTGGAGGAGAGTTAGGTTAGCCTTCTCCCATTGGTGGCAATGAATGTCTTGGCAGGTGGCCAGTGTGGCCTGCGCCTGGGCAGCTGCAGGTGTTTTGCCACACACACAGCATGCTCAGGATCCGGTGGGTTCTATGACCACAACAAACACAAGAGCGGATCGCTCCAGCTTTCCTGGAACTGATCCTTGGCCAGCGCTCTAATTCTCAGGGAGACAGGGTCAAGGTAGCTAATGAGTAACTTGACCACTTTTTTTTTTTTTAAGCAACATGAACCCAACAGGCAGCTTCATTGCACTGTATAAGTGAACCATGTAATCACAAATTGGACTCTTTACAACTGAACCTGTCACCCAGAGAAAAATGCTTGGAGTGGAGACCCTTCCTTTTGTCTGGGTTAATGCTGAATCAAAGAGGTTTTTAAAGCAAGTAAGGTGAGGAGACTGTGTGTTTATCTTTTAATGCAGAAGCCTCAAAGCCTTGCCTGAAGCGACCAGCAGTTCCCCACTCTCCCTTCTGTGTCCCGGTGCTAGCTTGTCAGTGAGCTTCCAAATCCCAGGTACTGACTATTGATCGGTATACTTGTTTAATTACCCAGCAGGCTGGGTTATCCAGCAAACAATTTCTCTTCTCAAATGCCAATCCTGCTCCAGAAGGAGGAGGGGCTCAACTGATCTTTGATTTGAATTCCTGCTCTGAGCAGCGTGGGTTCACATGCGGGTTAATTTTTAAATCGCTCTTTTCTTACTTCGTTGCCTTCTTACTTCACCCTGGATACCCGAGTGGCTCTAGAAACCCCTTTGCCTCTTCTTATTGCTAATTTAGCTTCTTAAAATTGATTCCCAATTACCTGGCCTGCTCATTCCCCAGGTTTCTTCTAGTCAACAGAGTTCTTTCCAGTTTGCACCACAGACTGAAGAGGGTCGAGAGGAGACAGACTGCTGATACGGCTCCTTGCTCATCTCAGGAGAGAAGGAAGACACAGTTCTGTGTGGGGCCATCTCCTGGCCTGCCCCAGAGCCTTCTTACAGGATCTAGGAAATGTGTTGAGTTCATGCTTGTGCGTTTTAAGGGTTTTGTGATGCAGGAGTGTGTGCTGCACGTCAGAGCCCTGTAGCACAGAGGGGCTGCCAGATCAGAGCACTGCATTTCTCCACAGTGAGCTGAATGTTGACAATGACATTTCTAGGTCTTTAAAGGAAATCTCACTTTTTGTGTCTAAATGCTAACTTTGACCTAATCTAGGCTTAAAGTGCTGGAGTCACATCAGAGCTGGCAATATGGCGGTCAGCAGAAACAGCTTCTGCTCTGAGAGTCATTCCTGTTCCTAACACTGACCTGCCAGTTGGTTCATAAACCAGTGAGTTTTACACACACACACACACACACACACACACACACACACACACACACACACACCTGTAAGCCTGCCCAAGGCTTAGACTGACTTAATGCTAGCGAGTTCTTAGCTGCATCCAAATGCACCAGCTTCCATTGTGCCTTGGTTGTGTCTGGGCTGCAGTTTAAGATTAGCCAGAAGAACATTAATGGATCCTGTTGATTCATTCCTGCACCTAACGAGCCTGCCTGTATTTGGCTATTATGTGTTTTCTTTTTGCTGGATAGAGTGTAAAACTGCCTTTAAAGCCAGGAATGCATCCCAGAGGGACAACTGCACTCCATCCTTTCTCAGGGTATTAATGGCTGCAGGCTTAGCCACTTTGATCCTCTAAACAGCATGACTCCAGCTGGGCAGCTGACAGGCGACCTTTAGGGTCTGTGATCTTCTATTTTTCTACTGGGATATTTAATATGATAGCTAAAAATAAACAGACTAATGGAGACTTTTTCCTTTTCAAATAAGGCCACACATAAATATCAGAAAACTACCAGGAACTAAAAGCTCCTAGTTGTTTGGTATCTGAGAGAGGAAACCACAAGACTAACCCTAGATCAGTTTCAGCTGCCCCCGAGGTCCCAGGAACTGTGACTAATGCAACTCCAACCTTGTACAAATTGTCCCAGAAGGAACTGATAGCATGTCAGAGTCTAGAAGGAATGAGCTGTGTGTGAAAATACATATTAAGTGGGGTGCACGGCAGTGCCACAGAGCCAGGCCACAGGGAAGGCTGCATCTTGCTGAAGGACAGGCTTTCCAAGAGGATTTCCCACAGCATCATGTCATGAGTGTCCAGGGTGTCTTTTCCTCTCATATCCTTCCACTTTTGTTTCCTCTCATGTCTTCCACAGGATAGAGATGACATGTGGGCTGTTGTTTTTAACTTAGGACAGTTGATTGAGAATGAAAAGAAAAAGTGCTGAGCTCAGGGAGCAGGTCCAAAGTCCTTTCCCATTGACTGTCGACTTTAACCATGCAGACTCCTAAAAGGTATTATGAGAGTCAATGTTTATGTTACAGGTACTGTGGCTTTGAAACCCAGGGCGATAATCTAGCAGTTACCCTGACTTATGCAAACTCTGAGCTGTGTAAAACCATAAGGAAGGGAAAATTGTTGAAGCAAGGAGGTAACTCTCTCCCATTACTGGAATGGAATCAGTGTATCCATCAGTTTCTGAACTGAGGATTGGAAAAGCAAGAAACTCTTACGCACACATGCACACACACACACACACACACACACACACACACACACACACAGAGAGAGAGAGAGAGAGAGAGAGAGAGAGAGAGAGTGTCGGCACATGTTTTTAATCCCAGCATTGCACAGGTAGAGACAGGAAAATCTCGGTGAGTTTAAGATTGGACTGGTATGCATAGGGAATTTCAGGCCAGAATGAAAACGAAATTAAAAGAAAATCTTACTGAAATTTGTAATGTAATCTCTGTTTGCCCAGGAGAATGGAAAAGTTATCAAGTTACTTATGGTCTTTGTGAGACAGAATCTTCGATTTAGGAAACTAGAAGGCAATGAGTTACCGGCATTTCCTGATTAATTGCTTTTAGCTCAACTGCCCTTTATATTTGGGGCATATTTCTCTGTCCTACAACATGTAGAAAGCATTAAAAAACAGTTCCCTGACACAGAGGCAGAATTCCTCGAGGACCGGGCACTCCCTGTGTTTACCCAGAGTCCCACACCCGAGGATCCCAGCTGGCAGCAGCTCTCTGCTCCCAGACCCCGTGTGAGAGAGACCTCACTGCCTGGTCAGGTGGGCACTCCTGAGGCTGCAGAGCAGAAGAGACCACCAACACTGCCCACCCCTGCCCACATCACTGGCCCAAGAGGAAACTGTATAAGGCCTCTGGGTTCCCGTGGGGGAGGGCCCAGGAGCGGCAGGACCCCTGTGCCTGAGACACCACCGGAACCTGAAGGAAACAGACCAGATAAACAGTTCTCTGCACCCAAATCCCGTGGGAGGGAGAGCTAAACCTTCAGAGAGGCAGACACGCCTGGGAAACCAGAAGAGACTGCACTATGCACACATCTCGGACACCAGAGGAAAACACCAAACGCCATATGGAACCCTGGTGCACTGAACCTCCCAGAAACGGTGGCGCGGATCTTCCTGGTTGCTGCCGCCGCAGAGAGCTCGTGGGCAGCACCCCTCGAGCAAACTTGAGCCTCGGGACCACAGGTAAGACCAACTTTTCTGCTGCAAGAGATCTGCCTGGTGAACTCGGGACACACAGAGGCAGAATTCCTCTAGGACCGGGCACGTTCTGTGTTTACCGGGAGTCCCACACCCGCGGATCCCGGCCCGCAGCAGCTCTCTGCTCCCAGACCCCGTGGGAGAGAGACCTCACCGCCTGGTCAGGTGGGCACTCCTGAGGCCCAGAAACCAGAAGAGACTGAACTCAAGACACAGGCCCACAGGAACAGCTGAAGACCTGTAGAGAGGAAAAACTACACGCCCGAAAGCAGAACACTCTGTCCCCATAACTGGCTGAAAGAAAACAGGAAAACAGGTCTACAGTACTCCTGACACACAGGCTTATAGGACAGTCTAGCCACTATCAGAAATAGCAGAACAAAGTAACACCAGAGATAATCTGATGGCGAGAGGCAAGCGCAGGAACACAAGCAACAGAAACCAAGACTAAATGGCACCATCGGAGCCCAATTCTCCCATCAAAACAAACATGGAATATCCAAACACACCAGAAAAGCAAGATCTAGTTTCAAAATCATATTTGATCATGATGCTGGAGGACTTCAAGAAAGATGTGAAGAACTCCCTTAGAGAAACACAGGAAAACATAAATAAACAAGTAGAAGCCCATAGAGAGGAGACACAAAAATCCCTGAAAGAATTCCAGGAAAACACAATCAAACAGTTGAAGGAATTAAAAATGGAAATAGAAGCAATCAAGAAAGAACACATGGAAACAACCCTGGATATAGAAAACCAAAAGAAGAGACAAGGAGCTGTAGATACAAGCTTCACCAACAGAATACAAGAGAAGGAAGAGAGAATCTCAGGAGCAGAAGATTCCATAGAAATCATTGACGCAACTGTCAAAGATAATGTAAAGCGGAAAAAGCTACTGGTCCAAAACATACAGGAAATCCAGGACTCAATGAGAAGATCAAACCTAAGGATAATAGGTATAGAAGAGAGTGAAGACTCCCAGCTCAAAGGACCAGTAAATATCTTCAACAAAATCATAGAAGAAAACTTCCCTAACCTAAAAAAAGAGATACCCATAGGCATACAAGAAGCCTACAGAACTCCAAATAGATTGGACCAGAAAAGAAACCCTCCCGTCACATAATAGTCAAAACACCAAACGCACAAAATAAAGAAAGAATATTAAAAGCAGTAAGGGAAAAAGGTCAAGTAACATATAAAGGCAGACCTATCAGAATCACACCAGACTTCTCGCCAGAAACTATGAAGGCCAGAAGATCCTGGACTGATGTCATACAGACCCTAAGAGAACACAAATGCCAGCCCAGGTTACTGTATCCTGCAAAACTCTCAATTAACATAGATGGAGAAACCAAGATATTCCATGACAAAACCAAATTTACACAATATCTTTCTACAAATCCAGCACTACAAAGGATAGTAAATGGTAAAGCCCAACATAAGGAGGCAAGCTATACCCTAAAAGAAGCAAGACACTAATCTTATTGGCAACAAAACAAAGAGAAGAAAAGCACACAAACATAACCTCACATCCAAATATGAATATAACAGGAAGCAATAATCACTATTCCTTAATCTCTCTCAACATCAATGGCCTCAACTCCCCAATAAAAAGACATAGATTAACAAACTGGATACGCAATGAGGACCCTGCATTCTGCTGCCTACAGGAAACACAGCTCAGAGACAAAGACAGACACTACCTCAGAGTGAAAGTCTGGAAAACAACTTTCCAAGCAAATGGTCAGAAGAAGCAAGCTGGAGTAGCCATTCTAATATCAAATAAAATCAATTTTCAACTAAAAGTCATCAAAAAAGATAAGGAAGGACACTTCATATTCATCAAAGGAAAAATCCACCACGATGAACTCTCAATCCTAAATATCTATGCCCCAAATACAAGGGCACCTACATACGTAAAAGAAACCTTACTAAAGCTCAAAACACACATTGCACCTCACACAATAATAGTAGGAGATTTCAACAGCCCACTTTCATCAATGGACAGATCATGGAAACAGAAATTAAACAGAGACGAAGACAGACTAAGAGAAGTCATGAGCCAAATGGACTTAACAGATATTTATAGAAAATTCTATCCTAAAGCAAAAGGATATACCTTCTTCTCAGCTCCTCATGGTACTTTCTCCAAAATTGACCATATAATTGGTCAAAAAACGGGCCTCAACAGGTACAGAAAGATAGAAATAATCCCATGCGTGCTATCAGACCATCACGGCCTAAAACTGGTCTTCAATAACAATAAGGGAAGAATGCCCACATATACGTGGAAATTGAACAATGCTCTACTCAATGATAACCTGGTCAAGGAAGAAATAAAGAAAGAAATTAAAGAATTTTTAGAATGTAATGAAAATGAAGGTACAACATACCCAAACTTATGGGACACAACGAAAGCTGTGCTAAGAGGAAAACTCATAGCGCTGAGTGCCTGCAGAAAGAAACAGGAAAGAGCATATGTCAGCAGCTTGACAGCACACCTAAAAGCTCTAGAACAAAAAGAAGCAAATACACCCAGGAGGAGTAGAAGGCAGGAAATAATCAAACTCAGAGCTGAAATCAACCAAGTAGAAACAAAAAGGACCATAGAAAGAATCAACGGAACAAAAAGTTGGTTCTTTGAGAAAATCAACAAGATAGATAAACCCTTAGCCAGACTAACGAGAGGACCCAGAGAGTGTGTCCAAATTAACAAAATCAGAAATGAAAAGGGAGACATAACTACAGATTCAGAGGAAATTCAAAAAATCATCAGATCTTACTATAAAAGCCTATATTCAACAAAATTTGAAAATCTTCAGGAAATGGACAATTTCCTAGACAGATACCAGGTATCAAAGTTAAATCAGGAACAGATAAACCAGTTAAACAACCCCATAACTCCTAAGGAAATAGAAGCAGTCATTAAAGGTCTCCCAACCAAAAAGAGCCCAGGTCCAGACGGGTTTAGTGCAGAATTCTATCAGACCTTCATAGAAGACCTCATACCAATATTATCCAAACTATTCCACAAAATTGAAACAGATGGAGCACTACCGAATACCTTCTACGAAGCCACAATTACTCTTATACCTAAACCACACAAAGACCCAACAAAGAAAGAGAACTTCAGACCAATTTCCCTTATGAATATCGACGCAAAAATAGTCAATAAAATTCTGGCAAACCGAATCCAAGAGCACATCAAAACAATCATCCACCATGATCAAGTAGGCTTCATCCCAGGCATGCAGGGATGGTTTAATATACGGAAAACCATCAACATGATCCATTATATAAACAAACTGAAAGAACAGAACCACATGATCATTTCATTAGATGCTGAGAAAGCATTTGACAAAATTCAACACCCCTTCATGATAAAAGTCCTGGAAAGAATAGGAATTCAAGGCCCATACCTAAACATAGTAAAAGCCATATACAGCAAACCAGTTGCTAACATTAAACTAAATGGAGAGAAACTTGAAGCAATCCCACTAAAATCAGGGACTAGACAAGGCTGCCCACTCTCTCCCTACTTATTCAATATAGTTCTTGAAGTTCTAGCCAGAGCAATCAGACAACAAAAGGAGGTCAAGGGGATACAGATTGGAAAAGAAGAAGTCAAAGTATCACTATTTGCAGATGATATGATAGTATATTTAAGTGATCCCAAAAGTTCCACCAGAGAACTACTAAAGCTGATAAACAACTTCAGCAAAGTGGCTGGGTATAAAATTAACTCAAATAAATTAGTAGCCTTCCTCTACACAAAAGAGAACCAAGCCGAGAAAGAAATTAGGGAAACGACACCCTTCATAATAGACCCAAATAATATAAAGTACCTCGGTGTGACTTTAACCAAGCAAGTAAAAGATCTGTACAATAAGAACTTCAAGACACTGAAGAAAGAAATTGAAGAAGACCTCAGAAGATGGAAAGATCTCCCATGCTCATGGATTGGCAGGATTAACATAGTAAAAATGGCCATTTTACCAAAAGCGATCTACAGATTCAATGCAATCCCCATCAAAATACCAATCCAATTCTTCAAAGAGTTAGACAGAACAATTTGCAAATTCATCTGGAATAACAAAAAACCCAGGATAGCTAAAGCTATCCTCAACAATGAAAGGACTTCAGGGGGAATCACTATCCCTGAACTCAAGCAGTATTACAGAGCAATAGTGATTAAAAACTGCATGGTATTGGTACAGAGACAGACAGATAGACCAATGGAATAGAATTGAAGACCCAGAAATGAACCCACACACCTATGGTCACTTGATTTTTGACAAAGGAGCCAAAACCATCCAATGGAAAAAAGATAGCATTTTCAGCAAATGGTGCTGGTTCAACTGGAGGGCAACATGTAGAAGAATGCAGATCGATCCATGCTTATCACCCTGTACAAAGCTTAAGTCCAAGTGGATCAAGGACCTCCACATCAAACCAGACACACTCAAACTAATAGAAGAAAAACCAGGGAAGCATCTGGAACACATGGGCACTGGAAAAAATTTCCTGAACAAAACACCAAGGGCTTATGCTCTAAGATCAAGAATCGACAAATGGGATCTCATAAAACTGCAAAGCTTCTGTAAGGCAAAGGACACTGTGGTTAGGACAAAACGGTAACCAACAGATTGGGAAAAGATCTTTACCAATCCTACAACAGATAGAGGCCTTATATCCAAAATATACAAAGAACTCAAGAAGTTAGACCGCAGGGAGACAAATAACCCTATTAAAAAATGGGGTTCAGAGCTAAACAAAGAATTCACAGCTGAGGAATGCCGAATGGCTGAGAAACACCTAAAGAAATGTTCAACATCTTTAGTCATAAGGGAAATGCAAATCAAAACAACCCTGAGATTTCACCTCACACCAGTGAGAATGGCTAAGATCAAAAACTCAGGTGACAGCAAATGCTGGCGAGGATGCGGGGAAAGAGGAACACTCCTCCATTGTTGGTGGGATTGCAGACTGGTACAACCATTCTGGAAATCAGTCTGGAGGTTCCTCAGAAAATTGGACATTGAACTGCCTGAGGATCCAGCTATACCTCTCTTGGGCATATACCCAAAAGATGCCTCAACATATAAAAGAGACACGTGCTCCACTATGTTCATCGCAGCCTTATTTATAATAGCCAGAAGCTGGAAAGAACCCAGATGCCCTTCAACAGAGGAATGGATACAGAAAATGTGGTACATCTACACAATGGAATATTACTCAGCTATCAAAAACAACGAGTTTATGAAATTCGTAGGCAAATGGTTGGAACTGGAAAATATCATCCTGAGTGAGCTAACCCAAACACAGAAAGACATACATGGTATGCACTCATTGATAAGTGGCTATTAGCCCAAATGCTTGAATTACCCTAGATGCCTAGAACAAATGAAACTCAAGACGGATGATCAAAATGTGAATGCTTCACTCCTTCTTTAAAAGGGGAACAAGAATACCCTTGGCAGGGCAGAGAGAGGCAAAGATTAAAACAGAGACTGAAGGAACACCCATTCAGAGCCTGCCCCACATGTGGCCCATACATATACAGCCATCCAATTAGACAAGATGGATGATACAAAGAAGTGCAGACCGACAGGAGCCGGATGTAGATCGCTCCTGAGAGACACAGCCAGAATACAGCAAATACAGAGGCAAATGCCAGCAGCAAACCACTGAACTGAGAACAGGACCCCCGTTGAAGGAATCAGAGAAAGAACTGGAAGAGCTTGAAGGGGCTCGAGACCCCATATGTACAACAATGCCAAGCAACCAGAGCTTCCAGGGACTAAGGCACTACCTAATGTCTATACATGGACTGACCCTGGACTCTGACCTCATAGGTAGCAATGAATATCCTAGTAAGAGCACCAGTGGAAGGGGAAGCCCTGGGTCCTGCTAAGACTGAACCCCCAGTGAACTAGACTGTTGGGGGGAGGGTGGCAGTGGGGGGAGGGTTGGGAGGGGAACACCCATAAGGAAGGGGAGGGGGGAGGGGGATGTTTGCCCAGATACCGGGAAAGGGAATAACACTCGAAATGTGTATAAGAAATACTCAAGTTAATAAAAAAATAAAAAATTAAAAAAAAATTAAAAAAACAGTTCCCTGGCAGTCAGATTTATTTTTCTGAGTACCTTGGATAACCTCTGCTCAAGTAGCAAGTGACTTCTGGACACCAATCATATACATGCCTTTTTTGAATAGCTTTGCCCTTGAAAGAGTGGCGGGAGTGGGGGTGGGGCAATCTCAGAACACAATGCTTGCTCAAAAAGTTTCTTGACTCCTGAGTCCATTCTATCTGTCCATTCTCCAGGCTCCAGAGGTCAGAAGCAGGTGATAAATCACATGAACACCAATACTTTCACAGCTTCAGAACATAAATGCTGCCTTGCAAAACATCTAAGCTTTCGGCATTGATTTTTTTTTACACATTGCCTCTCCCATACTAACAATGCTATCTTTGAATGGATAGCTGAAATTAAGGTCCTACATCATGGGGAGGCCATCAGCAAGTAGACTTTTTTTACACTAAATTTTGTATAAGTAAATCAGGGGGAGAAAGCAGATGCACTCTGCCTCAAACTCTTGCTCTACCACACACTGTGTGTTTTAGTAGATTACCCCACCTTCATAAGCCACCCTTTGCTCTTGACAATGTGGTTGTTATGAGGGCTAAATGGAAGCACGTATAAAACACTCACTCAGGCTAGCGACTGACAAATAGACAGAGGTCTTGAAATGAAACTGCAAACGCAAGAATATGTTAGGGATAAGAAGGATAATTGTTCATCTGCTTCTGTGTACTGTGCTGCCTGCCTGATTTTTTCCTTGATTTTGAAATGAATAACGAGTTTCAATGGATGTGGATATCATTACCATTACACACATGTCCTGTTTGTCTAATGAATTCCATCACAGTAAATCTCTCTAAACCAACACCCAGGAGACAGTTCTGTGGCTTGGTTTTTGGTGGTCTATGGTCCTTTCTATTCTCATTCAGTTATTGTATTCTTGGATGTTAACATGTTTCTCTCCTCCTTTATTCTCTCTTCATGTATTCAGTGTAGTCTGTTTTAGTCATCACTGGGCTCAAATTTTCAAAGAGATAGAAGGATCAAGTGGGAGTTGTTTGTTAGTTTGTGATGGGGTCTTTTGATTGACCTGGAACACATAGAAGTTCACCTACCCCTGCCTGCCAAGTACTGGAGTTAAAGATAAGGCACCATACCCAGCTACAATGTGATTCTTGCTCTTATATTTTTCACAATCCACTGAGAGATAAAGATCAGACCAACCATGATAATGTCGACTTCATTTTCTGGAGTAAGTGGGCAAGGACTGGAAGGTGGTCACAGAAAGGGCTTCCTGGAAAGCTGGAATCAGAGCCAAATCTTAGAAGATTATTGCTAGTAGTTGGGAACAGTGATTTAAGGACATTCTAGGTTACAAGACACAGAAACCCGGGGAGTACATCTTGTTTGGAAGCAGGTATGCTTGGTGATGTTACAATTTGAGATCAGAGACAACTTTGGGGTTGGTTGTGGTTTAAATGAAAATGGCACCCATAGGCTAATGTGTTTGAATATTTGATCCCCAATTCTTCAGGAAGGATTGTGAAGTATGGCCTTGTTGGAAAATGTATTTTACTGGGGGATGGGCTTTGAGTTTTAAAATGCCCACGCCCTTTCCAGTTAGCTCTTGTTGTCTCACGCTTGTGCATGAGCGAGGGTGAGCGAGCCCTCAGCTACTGCTGCAATGCCATGCCTGTCTGCCTGCTGCTGCGCTTCCTGCCATGAGGGTACTGGACTCTACCCATCTGGAACCGTGAGCCACAAATAAAATTCTCCTTTTATAAGTTGTCTTGGTCATCATGTTCTATCACAACAGAAAAGGGAAACTAAGAAGATATTCTAGGAAGCGGGCTGTTGCTGAGAGGCCTGACCGTGCAGCTTTTTTGGAGGAACACGAAAGTCTTTGGCATCTGAGAGGAGAAAAGCAGTCGAACTCTGTAAGCTGAGCTTGATGGGCCCCCCTCAAAGGCGCTTGAGAGACAGTTGAACTGTGAGCAATGTGGGCTGTGGAAGCCCATCTCAAAGTTTCAGGGCGGAGCAATATGAGTAACTGGGCTAGAGGTCATTCTTGCAATTTGGCAAAGAAAGTGGCTTCTTTTTGCCTGCTTGCTTTCACTTACCCTAGCAAGTTCACCTATTCTGCTCCCGAGGTATCCATTGGTGTTAAAACCCACTTCTTTGGTACTACAGTGTAGACTGAAAACCAGCAGTTCTCTGAAACTTTTCTAGGACTCCAGTACCAGGACTCCTGAAACATTCAGTCTCATGGACTGAACAACTTCTGGATTCAGGGCCTTTCTGTCAGGAAACTGCCACTGTTGGACGATGGAGATCACAGCTGTTTTGGTAAATTCCCTTTCAACATTTTATATGTAGAGTCCATTTAGAGAACCCTAACTTATACAGGGGTCAAATCATAAAGGTTTAAGATCAAAAACATTAAGAACTTTGAACTCACAAAGAAAACAAAAGAGAGGTGAGTGCTTTGTGTACCTTCAAGTCAGAAGTCACATGAAACAATTTACATGCATAGAAATGAAATTCTGATGGCATATTGAGTGGAGGGGTAAGTCTCATGTAAGATAGATTAAGAGATATAGTCACTGGGAACACATTATGAACGCTAACACTGAAGCAATTATGGAAGAATGAAGAAACTGCTGTAGGAAACTGGATTTGACCAACAGTTAGTTGTACATGTGCAAGAGATAGGTAGAAGTAAAGGAGAAATGAAGGGTGCTGCTCAGGGTGTGGCTGCTACTGTAAACAAGGAAGTGAAATGCTAGAAGAGATGGTGGGGCAAAGAAATCACTGAGATTTAACACACTGTCTTTCTTAGACATGTGCAACATTCTTGTTTCTCCCCCTTCCTCTCTGTGTGTCTATCACTGTGGGCGGGGCCTGTACACTTGTCTACGTAGGCATGCGTGCCATGTGCACAGATGTAGAGGCCAGAGGTTGAGGACAAGCCCTTTTCACTCTTTTCCCACCTTACCTTTTGAAATAGCTTTCTTATTGAACCTGGAGCTCAGTTTTGAGTAGACTGGCTGGGATGATTAAGATCCTGAGATTTCCCCGTCTCTGCCTCTGCAGGATGGGAGAACAGGCATAGCAGGCATAGGCTACCACATTCAGCTTTTCCACGTGTGCTGGGATGTGAATGAAGTCTTCATTCTCACAGTGAGCACTTTCCTATTGACCTATGCCATCCAGTCCAGATTGCTCAGGTTTGGCTTTGTGTTGTGTACAATGACAGTTTGTGGTTTTTCGGGAGGATTTTTAAGACTCATTACTAGATGATTTAGAAAGCCCACACAGATTTGAGTTTCAGAATGAGATATTTAAAAAATTACTAACAGTAAGTTTCTTTTTCCATAACAAATGGAAGTATTTTTAATTGCCAATACTTGCCAAGAAAGTGGACAAGTATTTCAGGTTGTTGGTATGTAATGCCTGACACTGAAACTTACTGTGTTTCTGCAGGCAGGAGAGGTGGCTGATATTTCCTCTAGGCTCTGCCCCACAGTTACCTGCCTACGGCCAGGTGTGCCTGACTCACTATAAAAGGGGCTGCTTGTCCCCTCCTCACTCTCTTACTCTTGTTCCCTTACCCTCTTCTCCCTCTCTCCCCATTCCCCTTCCTCTCTCTCTCCATGTGCTAAAGGCTGGCTTCTACCCCCCTCCCCCATGCCTTTTTCTGACTCTACTCCCTCAATTCCCCTCCCCATACACTAAATAAACTCTATTCTATACTAAACTCTATTCTATTGATACCAATGTGTGGCTGGCACCTCAGGGCAAATGAATGCCTCAGCATAGTCCTGAAGAGGCACCCCTTCTCCAACACCATACCGTCTCTCCACCAAACATATCCTTGATGTCTGTTTTTATAAAACACAACAGTGGTGACCTATCTTCACATATCCATGACCAGTTTGCTTATTATTTCAAGCTATGACTGATTTCCTGTTGTGCACCTTGGCTGTGTGAATCCACATGATCAGTTAGACCCTTGGCTTTTGAAGGACAAGAAAGCAAAGATGTTGGTTCACTCTGGTAAAGCAAGTTCCTACTGTTGCTACTAAGCCAAAATTAGGGTGGGAGACCAAGTGAGCCAGATGGAGGAGATCCCAATAGGCAGTTGTTCCGTAGCCACAGATGCCCCCAAAGCAAATGACCTCACTCTTGGGCAAGCCAAGGAATCTCTTAGGGGTGCTCCTGCAACTGCTGCCTGGGGACCAGTTCATACTTGTGTGTAGAAAGAAGCACTTTACTGTGAGTTCCTGAGTGCATTCTGGACCTGAACCCATCCATTTCTGTAGGACTTTGGACAGGCATTTATTCAAATGTAAAATAAGGGCCACCATGAAGACAAAATGAATTTTGTCATCTTGTAGTCAACTAAGCTTTATCAAGTGCCTTGTAGGAGCCACTGGAACACAGTGGCGATATAGCCACCACCAGGAAGCATGGGGGTCCCTGCCTTGGTGATGCAAACAGGTTAGAAGATGCGACACTGCCTTGGTATCTGGGTGGAAAATAGTGACTTGGGTTGTATATTAGTTTCCTGCTGCTACTGGAATAAAACCCCATAAATAATATGGCCTAATATGACAACAATTGTGTTTTGCCATAGTGCATGAAGTCATGGTGAACCCAGGGCCAGACCCCTTCCACTAGATTTAGGGAGGAATCCTTTCTCAGCAGTCTATCAGCCAACCCTCTGTCTTTACAGAGCATCATGCTCTGGGTTTTTGGCTGTTTTCCTGTGTCCAAATTTCTCTCCTCTTTTAAGAAACTTGGTCATTGGACTAGCGTGTCAGTTCAGTGGTTAAGAATATGTACTGCTCTTGCAGAAGACCCAAGTCCTTCCAGTTTCCATGTTAAGCCAGTATAACTCTCCAGGGGATTAAATACTCTTTTTAGGGGGTTCCATGGCTACTCACATATATGCACACACATTAACACAAGTAAAATAAGTACTTAAAAGAAAGAACTTCCTATGATTTTTCAGGGTTCACCATGATTCTACTATGACCTCATCTTAATGGCATCTGCAAAGACCTTATTTCCAAATGGCATCATACCCATAGGTCCCATGGGCGTGGATTTAAGGAGATTCTATTCAACCTGGTGTTGTCTTTTTATAGAGCTACCCAGAAGCTACAGGAAGACTGAACCAGGGTGAATAGCAGTCTCCCCAAGTCCATGCTAAAATATGTGGGAAGAGTAATACCAAACTTACCAGTGTCTGTTTAGGTGGAGGAACATGGCAATTAGAGGATCATTAAGTGTTTGTGTTCAACATGAAGTAAAAGAGGAAACGCCAAGGAAAATTGAGTGAGAAGTGTGAGCATAAACAAAAACAGGTAAAAAAAAGCCATCTATTCCTAATGTTAGAGGCCTCTTCAGGGAATTGGCAGAAAAGAGCAGTAGTCACCCTCAGGTCCAAAGGAAAGGCATTCTTCTCATGTCTGGGGCCCATTCTCCTCTACCAAAGGAACCACTCCTCACTGTAGAAGCAGTTAATGGATGGCTATAAACAGCTGGAACAGATGCTTCTGGGCTCCAAGTACGAATACTCTGTTCTGTCAGAGGCTGGTGTTTGGACAGAACTGCATCCAGCACAGTGAGAAACACATTTACGCTTATACTTAGAAGACAAAGTGAATTTAAAGTTTTGAACTTGTGACCATGATAATAGTGCTTTACCAGGGTTAGATTAGCAGAGTATCCGAACTATTGATCAATGTTAAAACTCTGAACTTTTGAAGTCTTAATATAACAAAAGCATAGGAAGGGAAGGAATCTCTCTTCTCATTTTTCACGTACCTTAAATCACTTGCTGAGGACATGACAGCTCCAAGGTATGCTTGAGAGAAAGGTTTTATTGTAATTATGAGGAAAAATAGAGCCTAGGCATCTGGAAGAGTCTGGTAGTCTCTGGGGAGAGAGATAGTAGTGGATTGAATGTGGTAGTAGACTGGACTTGGCTCTGAGAGGGGATGGGGGACAAGGGTATCAAGGAAAAGAAGAGAATGTGGGCAAAGGGAGATGGAGTGAGAGGAACAAGATGGGGGGGGTAAGAGAGAACAACAGATGAGAGAACTAAGACAGCAATGGCCAAATAGGCAGGGTTACATAGGAATAAGAAGCTGGTGCAAAGGCAATACATGGGCTGGAGAAGTTTAGGGTAGGAGGCAGGGAGAGAAGAGCTGAAGGTACCAAGTGAACCTGGAGGCCAACAAGTACTTTGCTGTGCTAATGGGCACCACAGATAGCCATTCATCTTTTCCTTTCTGTTGGTGATAAAGAGTGGCACCTTTAGTAGACGGGAATGGGTCCCAGAATTTCGAAGAGTAGAATTTCCTTTGGCAATTCTGGAGACATCTTTACTGTAGCCCTGAAGGAGACCCTACTTTCCCCTTGGAAATGTCTCTACTATGCACCTGCACAAGTCTCTAATGTGCTGCCAGAGGACTTTCTACTGTGATTCCATAAGCGTGTCTACTGTGCCCCCCAAGGAGCCTTTAATATGCCCCCAGAAGTCTCTACTGTGCCTCTTTACAAGTCTCTACTGTCCCTGTCAGAGCCTCTAGTGTGTCCTTTTATAAGACTCTTCTGAGCCCCTGTAGAAGTCCTTACCATACTCCTGTGCAAATCTATAGAAAACATTTCTGCAGATCTTTGGAGTGAATCTCGGTATGATTTGGGGGAATGGAGATTTAGTGCTTGGAACAGGGGACACAGTTCAGCCACCGGTCTTAGAAAAAGAGTATTTAGGATTTCCAAAGTGATGTCTTTAGCACTTAGCCAACATATCCTGCTCTCCATTTGACTTGTTCTTTCCCTTATTGTCTTTAGCCATTTGACTTGCACGTGGTTCCTCTACATTCAAATCATATTTCTTTATTTTTATTTGTTCATTCATTCATTCATTCATTCATTCATTCATTCATCCATAGACATGATCTCTCCATGTAGCCTTGGCTGGCCTGGAGCTCTCTTTATAGACCAAGCTGGTCTTGAACTCACATTTGTGTCTTTCTCCTAACTGCTAGGATGAATGACGTGTGACAATATGCTCAGCTAGTTTTATATCATGTACATTGGTGTTTTGATTGTATGTTTATTTGTGCACCATCTGCATGCCTATTGCTCATATTGGAGAGTTGGGAGCTGCCATATGGGAACTGGGAACCAAGCCTTGGTCCTCTGGAAGAGCAGTCAGTACTGTTGCTCCCTGAGCCATCTCTCTAGCCCCAGTTCTCCTACTTGAAAATGTAGCCTAAATCCTTTTGTTTCACTGCATGTTCTTCCTTGTTTATCTTCCATATCCCCAGCTTTTCTCTAGCCTCTCCTCTCCATTGATTCCTTGACATGTGGCCGTTGATGTCTGTTGGTCAAGTCATGGTCCTTGAGGCCTAGAAGCTGCCCTCTTTATTGTCATCATATGGCTTTTTCTCTACATACTTTAATTTGAAAAAATTTCTCTTCTGTATAAAACGTGGGAAAAACTAATACAATGAAGATTCATTTACTCTTCACCAAATTGCTGGTTTGTTCTGTTTCCTTCTCACCTTGTCCCCAATCTGCACCCCTTTCTCCCCGTGTGTGTGTGTGTGTGTGTGTGTGTGTGTGTGTGTGTGTGTGTGTGTGTGTGTTGGCAGTGCCCAAGGAGTTCATACATTGTCTTTGACTCTTTTATTTCTTTGGTGTCCCTGAGTCTAGAGCCGTCCATGTATTTTGTGGCTTGTGGCTAGAGCCCTCCATGTACTTTGTGAAGAGTCAAGCTGACTGTCTTACAGGATGCCTATCATTTTGGACTTTGACTTTCTTCTTCAAGGTTAGACACACGTGAAGGACTGATTTTTGTTTTATTTGTGTCTTGGCCAGACATGAACATAAATCATGCTGGATTTTTCTAGCTGTGTCATATCATGATGATAACTTTGACTCATTATTCATGGGACCTAGTTTGTTGCTTATGTTGTGTGCCCAATTTCCTCATTCTGCAAGTATCTTTTTCCACTTGTGGTTAAGAGATGATGTGATGAGCCCATGCCCTGCTCCACCACAGCTTTCTCTTGTGGTTCTAGGAGACAATGATCGTCCTTTCCTTCACCACCCACTGCTCAGGAGATCGCAAAGCAGAAACGTTTGAGTATGCTTCTCTATTGCTGATACTTTTATGTCAAAAAATAAAATGAAATTTAAAAAAGTAATTTCTTGCCCAGAAACCGGGAAAGGGAATAACAATTGAAATGTAAATAAGAAATACCCAAGTTAATAAAGATGGAGAAAAAATTTAAAAAAAAGTAATTTCTTACTCTCATTTTTGGGTCAATGGAATCGGAGTCTCTTTTATTTTGTAGTTCAAAATCATCATTATTATTTTTATGATCATATCAAAGTAAATGAGGCTTCTAGGAGTTCCTTTATTCCAATGGCCTTTTAATGGAGACCCTCTAAGACCTTCAGCTCTTTCTTGCTGTGTCCCTTTTTGCCATTATGACGAAATGCCCCAGTAAATCAGCTTAAGGGAGGCTTGGATCATGCTTTCAGGTTTCAGTCGATGACCACACAGTGCCCTGTTATTGTGAGGCCAGGGAGGCAGAAAGGCAGGGGGGCAGAGCTCTTGCCTCATGACATCCAGGAAGCAGAAGAGTGAGAGGGGAAAGGGTCAGGGAGAAGATCTGTCCTTCAAAGGCATGCCACCAGTGATCTGCTTCTCCATGAATGCTTCACATAGTAATTTCCACCACCTTCAAGCCATGCTGTCAAATTATAAAGCATTAGTGGTTTGGTTCATTGACTGGCCAGACATAGAATGCCCCAATCACTTTCCCACATGAGCTTGATGGACAAACATTTCATTTCCAGACAATAACATCTGCTTTCTGGCTACAGGTGTTCAAGGCTTACCCTGGGCATTTCCTGCTCCATGCCTAGCCTTAGCCATCTCTGTGCAGATCCAGTGTGCATTTCTATTGTTAAACTGTTATACTTTCCCTAATTTTCCTAAAGATTGAATTGTATTATCCTATCTGATTACTTGCAACTGATTTATTTTGTGTGCATTGTGTGCATTTGTGTGCACTGTGGCTGTGCATGAAGGTCAAGGGGCAACTTAGAGAAGTCAGTTCTTTCCTACTATACAGGTTCAAGGATTGAACTCAGTTTGTCAGACTTGGTGGCAAGCACCTTTATCCACTGAGCAATCTTGCTGGCCAAACTTTGCTTTCATGAAGTTTAAGGCTTCAACTGAAGGAACTTAATATATGGGCATGTATGAGAAAGTACAGCACTGGCTTGTGTATGTGTGGAGGAACGACAGTCATTGACCGGCAAGGGCAATAGGAGCTGGAAAGTCTGTATGGCTTTTTGTGCCTCGGAATTTTCATAATTTTAGTGACATACTTTCATTAAAGACCATTTTTTGAGAGATTGCAAAATGCTTGGAAAAGAGATACAGCTTCTGTGTGCCCTCAGGAGGTTGTCACTTTAGTTGGGAGCCTTGAGCTCTGTCACTGAAGTAGGAAAAAAATCTAAAGCCAAAAGCGGTTCCACAGAAACATAAATTGGTACTGTCTAGGGTTATGAAAAATAAGTCCACTACTGCTGACAGTGCCCATCTCTAGTTTTCACTGTCACGTTAGCTTCCTTAAGTACCACTTCTAGGAGACAATTCTCCATGTACCCCATGCCTGAAATACATGGAGTCATCTGCTTTCAAGGTAATCAAATGAAAACCTCTTACCAGACTTGTGAGGTGTGTAAAGCCCCGGACTTCTTCATGAAGGCCTGTTTGCCTCACTATGCTTCACGCCTATGCAAGCTCCCTTCAAGCTAGATCTTGGGCTCAATATCTCTGGTATGTGCAGCCTTAGAACACGGCAGGTACTTGCATGTCAGAATGTTCAAGGGAGGCTCTTGGCTTTCCATTGTATGAACATGTTCCTGCCATCTGTGCTATAGGTTCCCTCACCTGGCATGCTCTTCTGTCTTTCTTAGATCTAGACCTAGTTAATTCTCATCAACTTATGATCCCACAATGAGTGAGTTTATACACTCTTCTGCCTTCCACTATACCTTTAAGACTGTGTGTGTGTGTGTGTGTGTGTGTGTGTGTGTGTGTGTGTGTACAGTTGCACTCTACAACAAGAGGAAAAACACTCTAGAGCTAAATGCAGAGAAAATACAACACTGGGTTGTGTATGTGTGGACGAAGTGCAGTCACTGGCCGGCAAGGGCAATAGGAGCTGGAAAGTCTGTATGGCCTTCTGTGCCTTAGTGTGACAGTGTAAAGAGAACTAGACATGAGGTGCTCCTCTGCAGAGTTGGGAAGCTGAGGGCAGCTGTCAAGGCAGCCCCAACACGGCACAGTAAGGCTCAGTGGCTCTGAGGAGCACTTCCCATGCCATGAATTATTCTCGAAGATTCTGTGGAGCTTTTTTCTAGGTGAGATTAATATTTAAATTATAGGCTTCGAATGAAGCAGATTACATTTAATAATATGGTTAGGTTCCTTCAGTTAAAGCCTTAAATTTAAATCCAAAACCCCTGGAATAGGAAATCATTATTTCAGCAGATGGTCTTCAGATTAGATCTTCAGTCTATTTGGCTAACCTATGGAATTTATGTTTAGAAAGTTCTAATTTTAGCTTTGTTTAGTGGTACACACCTTTAATCCCAGCATTTAGGAGGCAGAGGCAGGTGAATCTCTGTGAGTTCCAGGCCAGTTTGATCTTTAGGGCAAGTTCCAGGACAGACAGGGATATCACACAGAGAAAACCTGTTTCAGAAAAAAAAAATTAACAACAACAACAACAACAAAACCAAATAACAAAATAAAACAAAAACTTCTGTGGGGACTGATGTCTATATGCAGGTGAGGGCAGGCACAAAATAAGGCAAGGCCTGTGATTGGGCAGTGAAAAAGTAAAGTGGGCACAGAGTTTTGGAGCGAGGAGGGAGAGAGAAGGGAGAGGAAAATCCAAGATGGAGGCAGAGAAGGACGACCCAGATTCATGTGACCTTAAATGGCCATAGGTTGCTATGAAAATCCTGTAAGGAATGGATTATTACAGAACAATTTGTCTTATCTAGGTGGGCAGTTTATATCATTTTCAATTGGTTGTGAGTTTATTGTGTGGACGTTTTTGTGGAGTGAGAATTTACTGATATAAATCTGATTGATAAATTACAAGCTTCCAGAGTTTTGATTTTACTGGGATTCTGGGAATTGTGAATATAGCCACAGGGGTAGATGGCTGAATGGGTCTGGCATGGTAGAGACTGGCGTCATGAGAACTAGAAGGGTGCTTGCTTCTGGGGCTATCCATGGCAGCGAGGTCACCACAGGGCCCAGAGAGTAGCTGGCAGCAACTTGGGATGGAAATTGGGAGCTTAACAAGTCAAGTGTAGACGTTTTTTGCAATATCCCACAGAAGCCATGTGGCTCACCAGTGTCAGCAATAGCGTGGGTTGGTGTATCTTTTAAAATATACCCTGGCATCTTTATTTTTTTCTATTTATTATTGTGTGTGAGGAGTGGCATGTGTATAGCACAGTGATCATACAGAGGTTACACCAGGTGTGCGGAGCTGTTTTCCTTCTCTATTTAGGAGAGATCAGGGGATCAAACTTGGGTCATCACCCCTGCACAAAAGTGTCTTTACCTCCTGGGTTATTTTGCAAATAAACCATACAGATTTTAAACTACCAGTCTTCCACAAGTATGTAAGCCAGTTTCCTCCCTCTCTGCCTTCTGTTTCTCTCTGTGTATCTGTATGTCTGCATGTGTGTCTGTCTTCTTCCCTCTTTCTGTCTCTCCATATTACTAGTGGTAATCTTTCTCTGGGTAGCCATGACACTAATCTAGAGTCTTGAACCAACAGACAAAGGAATGACCCAGTGAGGATGTTAAGAGTGGAGCTGTAAAGGGCTGAGCAGGATCAACTCTGGAGACACAAAACCACACATTTAGTTATTGGTGGTAAATTATCAAGAATTATTTATTGCCAAGCATCTATGAGGGGACACACATGATATATACATCTTAAAATGTATATTCAAATGTAAATTCATGCTTAGGTAAAGGTTATGAGGGATGAGTGAATTAGAAGATGAGACTTAGGACTGGTACATACATGACATTTGCCAAAAACATTTCTGAAGAGTTGGGATTTAGACGGAGACTGAAGGGTGTCATGAACAAGCCTGGTGCAGATATAATAAAAGTCTGACATGAAAGTAGAAAATCATATGAGCAGAAAGGGTGGCTCTCAGGCTGGCGGCTGCTTGTATGCACCAAGGAATGCTTCAGGAGTCATCATCTCCCCAGGTAGTGTGTAACTGAAGAAAGACAACAAAATAGGCATCACCAGACACAAAGGCAGAGGGCATTTAGAACCAGAGAGTCTTCTGAAAGAGCTGCTAACCCACATGGACTCCTTATGGATGAGCAGGAACTTGACAAGAAGAGTGGAGGAACAGCAAGGAACAAAGAAATTGACCAGAGGTTGAATAAGGGAAAATGGAGTTTTAGTCAATCATAAGGAAGAATGAAATACGGCTGGGAAGATGGCTCAGTAGGGAAAGTCTCAGGACTTTAAGCTTGATGATCTGAATCCTTGGGGGAATCGTGTAGTGGAAAAGAATCAGTTTCCTAAAGTTGTATCTGGTCTCCACACTTTCACCATGGCATCCCTGTATGTGGGTGCACGCGCATGCACGCACGCGCGCACACACGCAGGCAGAGAGAGAAATCAATGAGATTTTATTGCTTGCAGGAAAATGGATGTGACTGGAGATTCTCATATGAAGCAAAGATAAACAAGGAGCTTATGGTTTCTCTGCTTTTGTATCTATGAGAAATTAAAAGGTCATGAAAGTGAAAAGGGAACTATTAGAGATTTGAGAGGAGGAAAAGGGAGGGGAATAAGAAAGGGGCCAATGAGATCCAAGTACATTCTATGTATATTTAGAAATACAATGAAATCCTTACTTTGTAGAAATAAGAAAGCTTTAAAGATCACACGCTGACTTGATGGCTGAAAATAATTAGCTGTATTTCTTAAAACTTTAACCTCTTAGTATAGGGGCTTATATAAGAATTAGATGATAGGAAGTAAGGGAGGGTCAGAGAGATGCTGCGGTGTTTATGGTTCTTGTGTTGATGAAGGACAAGAGGTCCTGATTCTATTTAGACTCAGTTAGAAAAATATACAACTCCTCCTCGCTCCTTACCTCCTGCATCAGACTGAGCTTTCTTTCTGAGTCTGCTGTAATTGCCCAGACTCTTATATTAATTTTACTCCTCTACCACCGAACAGCCTGACCATTCAATTGGGAGCTTCATTACATGGTGCTTGTGTACTCAGTGCAGAGGACCCTGGCTCTCTAATCTGGAGTTCAGAGTGTGCTGAGTGAAGACTGCCTAACTGATGTCTTGCATCTGGTGCTGTCTCTACTCAGCTCTGTGAGCTTGGACATGTTGCCAGCCACACTAGGGATTCATTAATCTGTAGAACGACTTGTCGTTAATACCTATTACAGCAGAGAATTGGTGGCTGCTTTGCCTGCTCCGTTTCACTTCCAGAAGAACAACACAGAATATCATCGTGGATTGGTGTGGTGGTTTGAATTGAGATTGGCCTCATAGGCTAATATATTTGCATGCTTATTCCCCGTTGGTGTTGTCTGAGAAGGGTTAGGAAGTGTGGCCTTGTTGGACATGTGTTATTGGAGGTGTGCTTTGAAGTTTCCAAAGCAGGTTTCTGCCTGCTAACTGAATATCAGGATGTAACTCAGCTACTTCCCCAGCTCCATGTCCACCCGTGCCAAACTCCGTGCCATGAAGATTATGGGCGAGTCCACTGAAGCTATAAGTAAGCCCCAAAATAAATGTCTTCTTCTCCAAGTTGCCTTGGTCATGATGTCTCTATATAGCAATAAAACAGTAGCTGAGATAGTTGGGAATACTGCACAGCCAGTAAGCACATGCCAGTAGCCACCTCATACCATCTCTACTCAGGTTTTCTTGCTTGATCCTTCCTCACCTGTCAGCCTTCCTTAAACATTGCTCCCCATTTGACTCTGACCTGGACACTAGCAACTAGATTGAATCCAGGGGAGGTATTAGCCAATAGGCCACCCCTGTCTTTGGACTTACCATGTTGTAAAGCTGGCCCTTGGTACACACAAGGCATGTTCAGGGTGCCCATGTTTCTTATGCATTTGCATTCAGCTTGCTTGCATCCTGTATATCATACCTCATAAATGTAAGTGCTATGCATATAATTTTATGTGATATTGTTTATGGAATGAGGAAAAAAACCCTAGACTGTATATGTTCAGTACAGAGTCAAGCATTGTAGACAATACATGAAGGGAGTGCCAGTTGGAATGTATCCTGTTTTCTGACTGTGCTTGCTGACTTTCATTGAAAATGTGGATGCAGAACTCCAGCCATGGAATCACCTGCATTTCCCACCACTTTATTCCAGTGTTGCATATACCTGTTATCTTCTTCTCTACAGAGGACTTTCTCCCTAGATTCTAAACTTGATTCAATCTTTGATACCTGTATGATACTTTCAGTCTCATTTAGATCTTACCCTTGTCCACATGTCCCACTTTTCGGTATTTGCTTTTGCCCCCATTAGGTATTTTCTGGTCTTGAGTTTCTCCTTTACCTTTTCTCATTTCTTTCAGCGTAAGCTAACAGCTTCTTCCTTCTTCTTGGTTTATTGGATTCTAAGAAATCATTCTTTGTATCTAGTACAGAATGACAGCAAGACCCATATGATTACAAAGTATAAAGATTTTAGAAATGGATTGGGATGGTGACAGTTATTTCAGAAGTGCCAGCTCATGCTCTCAGCAATTTTCTCTATAGCCTTGAAGTCAGGTCAGGTAACAGCAAGGGACAGAGAACTTACAATGCAATAGAGAGCTTTCCACTGTATCTCCTCTCGGACATCCCAGCATTGACTTGGTGCTACACCTCCACTCAAATTCCTTTTAGAGCAACCATTTCTTTCTTACTTTCAGGCTTTTACCTGGATACAATGCCAAACTTGTCTTTTCACTTAGAGATAACTTCTGATTAATCAGCTTGATGTTCCAAAGTAAGAGGTAGAATATCAGCTGACTAGCAGTTTATAGTAACGTACACTTATTAACTCATTCATGTGTGTTGATCATGGCCAATGAGCCAATATCAATATCCACCCTGTCTGTGAGGAGTGTAGTCTGGGTGAGCTGGATCTTGTGCTTTGGGGGCTCTCCTGGGCTGTAGTGATGTGTAAATTAGAGCTACAGCCTTGTCTAAAGGCCCACGTGGTAAAGGAAGGAGAAACCATTTCCATTCCTTTGTGCTTGATAGCAAAAGTCAGTTCCCAGATGGCTGATAATTCAACGGTATTAACAGCTCATTTGCTGCTAGCTGGAGAGCCAATTCTATGTCAAGTAATCAGGAGAGTGAATTGTATCACATTTGTTATTCAGAAATGAAAGTTACACGTCATATCTACACTCAGTTGAGGAAACTACATGTAGCATAAATGCCCACGGGTGCTGGTGATAAGGTCCCAGTGGCGAGCACGTCCCCACAGGCAGTAAAGTGCAGCGAAAAAGATGTGGACTCTTGAGCTGGCTGCCTTCTTTGCAGTTTGAAATTTATATTGGGTGTGGCAGCATCACACCTGTAGTGCTAGCTCTTTTCTGCCAACTTGACACAACTAGAGGCATCTGGGAACAGAGAAACTCAACTGAGAAAATCCCTCCATGAGACTGACCTGCAGGGAAGCCTATGTGGCCTTTTCTTGATTAATGATTGATATGGGTGTCCCAATCCATTGTGGGTAGTATCACGTGGGTAGCTGATCCTGGGTGGCATAAGACAGCAGGCTGAGTAAGCCATGGAGAGGGAACCAGTAAGGAATGCTCCACATGATCTCTGCTCTAGTTCCTGCCTCCAACTTCCTTCCTTGAGTTCTTGTTCTAACATCCATAAGTGAAGAGCTATGACCTGTAAACTGAATTTCTTCTTCTACTCTTTCCTATCCAAGTTACTTTGGGTTATGGTGTTTATCACCACAATAGAAAGTAAACTAAGATACTTATGATTCTAACACTTAGGAGACTAGTGTAGGCTAACATGATTCTGTCTCAAAAAACAAAACAAGTGTTGGAGGATGGCTCAACAGTTAAGAACACTTGTTTCCTTAGGGGAAAAAAAAATGCCCTCGGGTTCAGTTTCCAGCACCATAAACTGACAGCTATCTGTAACTCCAGTGTCAGAGGATTCAATGCTCATTTCAGGCCATCGCCAGAATCAGGCGTGAACAACCATCGGTACAGACATAATTAGAAATAAATAAATCTTTTAAAAAAGAAAGCAAAAATGAAACAGTTCAGCGGTACCATTTGTAACTGAATATTATGGGTTCACATCTTGAGTGAGAGCAAAGCCAAAGCAAATCAAAACATCAAATGCAGAAACACCTATTGTTGGCATCAGGAACTGGCTTTACAGTCAGAAACCAACTTTAAGGTCACAGGTCAACTCTGACTCCAGCAATGATGATGACATCACCCCTAGGCGACTATGAAAGGACCCATGTGTCTGTTGCCATGGCAATCGCCATACATTCCCAGCACCCACCTGGTCTACCTGCCCGCTTTTACCTGCACATCACACATGTGGTTACATCACAGTCCAAATAAAAAACCACCCTTTGTATATGACAGGGATGTGGAAGTAACCAGAAAGGATTATAACTTTAGGTTAGGAAATCTCGAAGAGGAAGCTGACACTTCCTAAGGGTCACCTCCCCCTCTCAGCCCTTAGGATCAGCAAAGGGAAATAATATGATGAAGAAGTTACAGAGGACTCACCAATGTTCAGGTCTTTCTGAGTATTTTCAGCATACTACATACTACCCCTGACCTTCTCTCTCTTTCCTCCTCCTCCTGCTCCTCCTCCTTTACTCCTTTTCTCCTTTCCCCCCATAATAAACCTCTCCCGTGGAACTGTACTGACCTTGTGTGATCTGTCCAGATGAGCTACCATTCTAACACAACTCCTATTGCCCATAGCATGCAAAAAAAAAAAAAATAAGCACAGGAATTATCTCTAAATCAAGAGCCTCTTCCCGCAAAGGAAATATCAAGCTTTATGTGGAGAGTCTATAAATATTCATATAGTAGAGGACTTTGTGAGAAGGTACATTCTTGAGCATGCTGAGTTTAGGAGGATATCTCTGAGCCTAGTCACTTTCAGGTCATAGTTTAAGATGAGAAACTTATTTTAACCACGTAGTTCAAGGTCGTAGGAGGGATATTGCAAGGTTAAGCAGAAAAGATATGCTGCTTGGGTATGTCAGTTTACATCATTAAGTTTGAATTGACAAAAGGAAAAGTACACTCTCAAGGTACATTGACATAGGACTTTGCCCCCACCTCCCTCAGTGGCCAACACAATGAGTATCAGCACATGTTTGTTCACAACAGTGATAATGACAATACCTTGTAGAGTTTCTGTGTGTACTACTGATGTAGTATGCTGGAAATACTCAGAAAGACCTGCACATTGGTGAGCCCTCTGTAACTTCTTCATCATATTATTTCCCTTTGCTGATGCTATGTGCTGAGAGGGGGAGGTGACCCCAAGGAAGTGTCAGCTTCCTCTTCGAGATTTCCCAACCTAAAGTTATAATCCTTTCCAGTTACTTCCACATCCCTGTCATGTACACAGGGTGGTTTTAAGATCATTGCACATCAATTGTATATTGCACATTGGACAAATTGCTTCCTATTGATTTATGTCTGCTTCCTCCAGGGGAAGGGCGGGATGTCACAAATGATAAGAAAAGTGACCAAAGCCAACAATTCACAAAGAGTCTTTGGGGACAAATTGATACTCTACCCTGTGGTTTCGTCTCTCAGAACTGAAGTCAGGCCATCAAATATTAAAGGCCTTTAGCAGGAGCTGTTGTCCTTTAAACAGCTCCTGGAGTCTTTTCTGGAGTTTCCAAGGAAAACTATTACCTAAAGCAGGACTTTGGGAAGCATTTGAAGACAGATTTTATAGGTCAAGATAATGTTTAAAGAACTTTTAGCTTTGCAATTGAAAAAGTAGGTGGAATAGAACCCAAGGGCATCTTTGTTTATAAAATGATATGGAGCATTGGGAAGAAGAGGAGGCTTAAATCACAAATGTCCCCATGTGATACCATTGGATGCATGCATTTGTCTTTGTTCTCACTTCCTGAAATAAAGCCTCTAAATATCTAGGGGCTTCCAGTAGGATACGCAAAGTATGTCTTTGGTTGCTAAAGAGATGGCTGGTGGCTCTGGGACACTAAACATCTTTAGGTTGGAGGCAGGTTCTAGAAAGACAAAGGCAGGATTAGAGAGTTGGACCTTTGGAGTTCATCCCACCTTCTTGGGATAGGAAGGGTGGAAAAGAGTCCCCCCCCCAAGATTATATCCCCAATCATCAGTGACCAATGATGTGTGTGTGTGTGTGTGTGTGTGTCCCCTTCTGCTTACTCAGCAAGCACTTTGCCCTCTGAGCCATCTCCCTAGCTACTGCACTTGACTTCATTTTTTTCTTAGCCTGGAACTACTCACTACATGAACTGCACAGATGCCTCTCCTGCCTCTGCCTCCCAAGTGCTAATTTTAAAGGTGTACACCACCATACTTGGCTACATCTGACTTTTTAATGTGGGCTCTGTGGATCAAACTCAGATCTTTGTGCTACAAGGTGTTATTGGAAGAAATAATTATTACTTCAAAGGAATAAAAAACAAAACAAAACAAGACAAAACAAAACACCATCGTTTATTCTAGAGTAAAATATGAGTGATCATGGCCCAGGAACATTTATTTAGGTCTCTCCAAATACAATGTTCTAATATAATCATGGAGTTTTGTGGTTACAGAACAAACAGAGCTCTAAATCAAGGAAGACATTTTAAAAAAATATATTGTTGGGAACAGCAGAGAGGTAGGTTACAAGATGGGAGGAACTCTCCAGTAGGCCTTGGATATTTAGTCCTTTAATTAGTGGAAAACTGGTATTTTGTTAAGTTAATACATTTCAGATGCTTTTACCTGTTTGTCAGGATATTAGTGTGACTTTCTAACAAAGTCTTAAGTTTGTCTCAATTGAGTCTTAATTGAGTTCATTTTCCCTGAGGTTAAAGAACTGAAAGGTAGGAGTAATTCTGAGTGTGAGAGGTACCAATGGAGACAGTAGACAGGATCAACAGTTAAACAATGTTTTTTTATTGGACACACACACACACACACACACACACACACACACACACACACACACCCCACAGCAAGTACATAAAGAAAAAGAGAGAAAGATCTCCTCAAAGCAGGACAGGAACCCTCAAGAAGTCAAAAATATCTTGTTTCTTTCTGAAGTTAAGGTTTTTGAAGTTTCTGAAGGGTCTTCTTCTGCTAATTTTGGGTTGGTCAGATTGAAGAGAGATAAGATGGCTGAGTGACTTACAACTATTGTATAACATATCCTGATCTGCCTCGAACTTGTTGAGCCAGTAAGTTCATCAGCCATGCCCCATTACTACAGTAAAGCCCCTGAAGTCTTTCTGTTAGACTTCCAGACTTTTGTCTCCGGTCAGGAGGCTGAGGAAGAGGCCCGTCATCTTGGAAATTCACCATTTTTATTACCTAACCAGGACTCCTCTTCTTACCTGTCTGCCTACCAAGGAGACCATCCAGCTCGTAGCCCCTCATTAGATCTAGCTAGTAGATAGATGAAATATTAGGTATGCCACAGAGAAACCAGGGAATGGTTGTTTGGTAAGATAAAGATTACCCAGGATAGATTGTAATTAGGCTTGGAAACTGCAACATTCTATCCTCTTCATATCGTTGGAGTTCTATGCAGTACATCAGTCTGTGCAGACTGCTTTGTCCCCGCCAGCAGGGACCCAGTTATTCAGGGTCCCGAAGGGGCGCTACCCTTGGGCCTAAATGGGGGGCGAGAGAAGAAGGAGACCAAGCAAGATTCTGTTGTCAAGGTCTCGTTTATTGGGGTGAACGTTACAGCTTTTAAGGCTTTCAGGTAGGGGGAGTGTCCTTTGTGAAACACAGAGGAGGGGGAGGTGCAGATACAGGCAGTGATAGCTGGAGGCAAAGAGGTCAGGCGGTAGACGATGAGGTCAGGCGGTGGAGACACTGGGTATTGATTCAGGAGGTAACAGGTATCTGCTAAGGGAGCTGAGGCATCCCTTGAATGTTATCTTCCTGTGCCATAAATTCATGGGAGAGGCTTTCATTCAACAATCTTAAGACTTATGGCAGTCACCTTAGGGGTGAATATCTGTGGCCAAACAGCCCGGAGTCACCTAGTCACTTTGAGCCATGCAGTTCAAAAAGCGGCAGGCCCAAATCCAATATGGCTCACTACACTGCTTCTTTCCAAGAATTCTTATTCACAGTGCAGTGGCAAGTACTTCACTGATGAAGCTATCTTGCAGCCCAGTGGAGAATGATTTCATCAATTAACCCTCACATAATAAAGTTTCCATAAACAAAATAAAGAGTTGAGTTTAAACAGCTTTCTCAAAGGTGACCACGTAGAGATTCCTGTGGGGACTTGGCCCTTTAAAGAGGGGTTAAACGCTCCTCAGGCCCATTTACATCTTTTACTGTATTTCCTCCATCTTGATGTTCTTAAATGTGTACATAGAAATGTCAAAGAAAAAAGTCAACATGGCATTTGATTGGCTTGAGGTGCTTGAATGAAGTCAGGTGACTACTGAAGTCAGTCAGTCTTAAGGTTGAACCTTAGAACTCGGCTGTAGATTCAGCCCTCATGTAAACTGACTTCTGAGATATTGCTTATCGTTTACACAATTTATATCACTCTCTAATGCTCAGAGACTAAGACCAAGCCTGGTCTCTTTTCTTATAAAAAAGCTCAACTTTTTTTTTTAAATCAGTAATAGCCTGAACTCTTTGCTGACAAGTGAAGATATTTCCAAGTCTTTTGCGATGCAAGAGTCAAAATAATGTTGCCATTTTGACTTGAGAACATGCATTATTTCATTTATATATTTTCATCAGTGACTGTAGCCAGTGTGGATGGGTGTGGATGTTTGCACCATGGCAAGCAGGTGGAGGTAGTGGACAGCTTGCTGGCATCTGCTGTCTCCTTCCTCCATGAGTCCTGAGGATCAACATCAGATCATCAAGCCTGCTGCAAGTGCATTTGCCTCAGGGCCATCTCCGCTGGTCAGGGAACACAGTTTCAAGATTGCTTGAATCTGCATTCTCTTTCTTTGCAATCTTTTTATTTTTAATTTTCTTGAATATTTTGTGTATTTTCATTTCAAATGTTATCCTCTCCCCCCTCTCCTATACCCCCTCCTCTGCTTCTATGAGGGTGCTCCCACTCCCACCTCAACATCCTGGCATTTCCCTACACTGGGGCAACAAGCCTTCACAGAACCAAAGGCCTTTCTTCCTATTGATGCTGGACAATGCCATCCTCTACGACATATGTGGCTGGAGTCATGGGTCCCTCCATGTGTACTCACTGGTTGGTCATTTAGTCCCTGGGAGCTCTGGTGGGATCTGGTTGGTTGATGTTGTTCTTCCTAGACCCTTGTAAATACAGTTTTCTTTCTTCTCCACTGTGTTTCTTTGGTTCTCAGTTAAAGTCAAGTGTTTTCTTGAGTTCTGTAAGCTGCCCCAGGAAAAGAACGAGCCCTAGAAGTAGGTAATGAGACTCCATACTTAAAATGTGTTGTGCAGAAATAAGGTCACAACCTGGGACTTGTCACTCTCATCTAAACTTGGGGAGGGGTTTTCTTGTCATCTCTAGTTAGTCTCAGAATTGACCGGTATTATTGGAAGAGCACTTGCTTGCTATCTCCAGTGTGAAAAGTGAGAGAGGGAAATGGACATCTGTTCTCCTCCCCTCCAGAATAAGAATATACACAAATGGTTAATAACACCCATTGAGAAAACACACAGTAGTACTGAAACGTTCCGAATTTACATAAGAAATGAAGTCCGGAGTCGTTTCCTGTATCTTAGCATTTGGAAAGGGAAGCAGTAAAATTTGGAAAGGGAAGCAGTTCAAGGTCATCCTCATCTACAGATTGAGTTTAGTGCCAGCCTATGTCTCACAGAAGAGCAGATAATAGTAAGGTAAAATTATAGACAATGAATGAAATTAGAATCATCCTCATCACAATTGACTGTTTTCTGAAAGTTTGTTAGGGAATTGATTTTTTTTTCTCCTAAAATCATAGGATAAATGCCAGCCCAGGACGGGTTTCAAAAGTCACAAAACATACAAATGCATGACCTGGGGAGAAGATGCAGAATGCTATAGCTGAGGTGGCAGACATTGATTGACCAGAGTAGAAGTAGCCACTGGAGTTGCATTGAGCCACAAGCAACAAGGTATCCAAATGACTCTAAGCAAGCTGGGGGTTTGCTAGTCACTTCAACAGAGAGTCCAGGGTAGAGGATCTTGCATGAGTTCTCTTGATCCAAATGTAATCGATAACTGGTTATGTTTATATTTCTCCTCTCTCACTGGAGATGATGGCATTCAATTTCCATGGTGTCCATACATCCAAGTGGTATCCCTGCTTTGGGAAATTGGGGGGAAAGCAGTAGGTAAGATTCTAATATGCCTCGCCTGCTCCTGTGAAGAACTGGCCTAGTGTTCTTTTTTTAAAATCATATTGGCTAGAACTATACAGTAGTTACTTCTAGCTGCCAGGCAGTCCAGGAATTAAAACAGCTTCTTTTCTGCTCTCTTGTCATAGAGAAGGGAAGAGAGGGAACATTTCTGCATTTCTGAACAGAGCCTTCCAGAGTGGCACCAAGAGGTACATATTCCTTCCCACTCCTATGACACACCTCTGTGACTGCGGTGACCCATGTACCACTCATAGGACATACTTCTATGCCAGCATGAGAGCCTTGTGTCGTTCATGTGTCATACCTCTGTGACAGAATGTCTCTCTGTATCGCTCATGTCACACACCTCTGTGACATCCATATCCTCCTGACACTCATAAGATACACCTTTTACTGAGCCTTCAATGGTTTCCCTGTCTTTGGGCAGAAAGGTATTTTTTTTTTTTGTATATTCAAGTTTACATTTTAAACATCTCCCACATGCTCACATGTTGAAAGCTGATGTTGTTATTAGTATAAAATTCTGATAAGAATGAAGATATTTTGGAGATATTTGTGCCCCTCCTCTTAGCTATTAAGCTGTAGAAAAAAATGCACCTCAAGAAATTGGCATTTTCCCCAGGATTCTAATGCCTGAGGATAGAAAAGGGTGAGAGCCTCATCTAAGCTGGAAGGAGAAGTTGTTTGCTGAAATAAACGCTGTGCAGGACAGACAAAAGCTAAGCCTGTGATGGTGGGTAGGACTATATCCTGCCCAGGACTGCTTAGTTACAGGCCTTTTGCTTTTAATTGAAGCCTAAGTATCATTTCAGGACACCGAAGCTGGATATGCAAGGATGAGGTTCGTTCTTTTCTTCCTCTTCCCAATGCAGTCACATAGAACAAATCACTTTTTCCTGCTTTTTACTGTTTGCTTTTTTTTTAGCCTATTGGGAGCCTGTGGCTGAGCAGGCTCTGGCCCTTACAACTGTTTTGACATTAGGAGGTCAAACAAACGGAAGGTGAATAGGAAGGTAGCAGAGAACTGAGAACTGAGAACATTTGATACTAATAATTGCCTGGACTGTGTGTACAAAGATAGACATCATGTCTGGTCTTTCCCTGGACGATATAGCTCAGGAAGAAGAGTGCTTACCTGTCCTGCACAGAACCCTGGTTTTGATACCCAGTGCTAAGTAAATTGAGCGTGGTAGTAATCTAAGCACTTGGGAGGTGGAAGTAGGACGTAGGAGGATTACAAGGTCATTTTTGCTACGTAGTCAGTTTAAGGCTAGCCTGAGCTACATGTATATGTATAATTTATATATGCATAATATATATATATATATGTCTGAAGAATTCTCATTTATGGTCTTGAGAGCTGTCACCTGCATAATAGAACTTTTAGTAATTTGTGCCTCACTGCCTAGTTCCCAAGAATAATGAACATAAATATTGCCTTGCCTACTAAAGCCTTGTCCTTGCAGAGTGGAGACCATTACTTGTTTTCCTTCTTCCAGAGAAGCCAGCAGCTGCTTGCTGATACACAACCACACTTGATCAATATCTGATTCAGCAACTATCCAGCCTTTTCCTTTTTGACTGCGTTTTTATCCCATGGTCACAAAGGCCAAGGCTGAAAAAGCAAGCCTCTTGCATACAGCATTAGCCCTCGAGCACTGAGCATTAAGATTCTGCAAGCTGCGCTCTGCTCTTTGGTTTCTATTGGAAGGCAAGATGCTCTCATCCAAAAGCCCAGTGTAAACACCTCACCCTGAAGGCTGATGAAATGCTGGCTCAGCTGTCTGTGTCATCACATTGTCCAAGTGACACAGGAAACATTTGCTAACTCACTTCAATCATACTATTCTGATTTAGAAAAAAAAAATCAAGCCACATTGCAGTGCTATTTTTCAAAAAATTATTTATTATTCTAAAATTTTTCATATGAGTATATATTGTCCACTGAGCCTGCTCCCTCACATCTTCTCCTTGTTTTGTCCTCACTCCCCTTCTGTTAGGCCTCTTTGTTCTCCTAGACAATTATTAACACAGATGACAGAGCATAGAAGCCGGAGACTGCTATTGTGCCGGCGACATGTGATGAAGGCCATGGAGCTCTGCAGAGTGTCACACTTAGTGTATGGTGTTAGGAATGCAGAGGGACTGGGCAGGGGAGAAAACTACCTCTGTAAAGCTCGAGTAACCCCCTGGCCTGATTCCCATAGAGAAAATAACCTCCTTGATTCTTAAGCAAGTGTAAGATAGTAGCCATGTGCTCACCTCAACACACGCTCAGATCATTTTGATCCTTCACCAACAAGGAAAACACAATGCTGAACGGAACCTAGGAACCTACTTCCTATTTGGAAGGGGGGGGTTGTTTTGTTTCTTTGCTTTATTTATTTATTTGTTTATTTATTTATTTGTACTTTTAAAAAATACAAATTTGTAGTCTGACAAAACTACATTGGTTGTCCTGCCCCCCCATGCCCCCATCCTATGGGAACTGTCACCCTGCAAAGGGCATCGATTCCCTTTTTTGTGTGCACTTCCTCACAACTCAAATTAGAGCACATTTTTTCCAGTGGGCAATGATCTTGATCCCATTAACATTCATGAGATGAGACTGTGCCCCACTTGTTGTTTAATAAGAAAACGAGAATCCAGGGATATTTATTCAGTCTTGTAGCCCATCACCTTGGGACAGCATTACTACTTCAATTCCATTAAAAAGCCCCAGCAATTGTGACTGGCGGTGGGGGGGAGGAGGTTTGAGTAGCAATAAGAAAAAGATTGTCGATTTTAGACAATAGCTAGAGAAAACAATCTTGTTTGTTGTGGATCTCCTCCACTGATTGTTTAATCAAGAGAGAAACTGACATGCTCCAGGCGCTTGGGAACCGTGTGGTGGCTCAGAAAGGACTGAGCATGATGGTTCAGCTGAAGAGAAAGGCAGAATGCCAGCCAACCCTTCAATACTGCCTCAAGATTCCATCCATTCTCAGGAAGCCAGACCCACACACATTTTATCCATTGTGTCAAGCCTTGTGCCAGACTCCTTCTTTGTATTATTTCATTAAATTCTCACTGTAGAGCTAAAGGGAAAGTTTTATAACCCATTTTCATAAAGTTTATGGCTACACATCTTGCTTGGGGTTATGTATAGTGTATTAAATGGTCGAGATAGAATAGATGTTCTGGTCAGACCTGGAGGGCTGAGGAGAGAAGCACTCTCTTGAACGGAGTGCATAGGTAAAACCTGGACTAGAACGTTGTTAGAAACTCCTAGGAGTGAATGAAGGCTCATGCGGGTGGGTGGGGTGGCAACAAAGACACAATTGTCTGGATGATCATGAAGCACAGAGAACAGTGACTGAGGACATCTTCCTAGGTGCTCATCATGTCTGTTCCTTCATGCAAGTCTTCAGTTAGCCTTGTTCCCGAAGTAAAGTTTGCACGTTTGAGGAGTAAGCTTGTGCAAAGAGTTGCTGCGTGTTTAAGGGAAGATTGAGATTTCTCCTTCCTTCTGTCCTGGATTCTTTCTTTGGCTTCATCCACACAGGCTCTGATGTCAGGACCCTTCTCAGTAGTGAGCCTCACTGCTTATATGGTCATAACAAAATATCACATATTGGGTGCCATACCCACGATCCTGTGAGGCTATAGTTCTGGAGATGTGAAAATCTGAAATCAGGATGACAATTATTCCGTTTCTCAGTGAGGGCTCTTTTGGGTTGCAGATGGCTGTCTTTTTACCGTATGTGGGAGAAAGATAGAGATGGAGGAAGGAGGGTGGAAGAAAGAGGGAGACATTTTAAGTATCTGATGGTTTGTATGTGTGTGGCTCAGGGAGTGGCACTATTAGGAAATGTAGCCTTCTGGACTAGGTGTGTCACTGTGGGTGTAGGCTTAGGAGCCTCACCCTGGCTGCCTGGAAGTCAGTTTTCCACTAGCAGCCTTCAGGTGAAGATGTAGAACTCTGGATGCTGCCATGCTCCCAGCTTGATGATAATGGACTGAACCTCTGAGCCTGTGAGCAAGTCCTAATTAAATGTTGTCCTTGTAAGAGGTGCCTTGGTCATGGTGTCTGTTCACAGCAGTAAAACCCTAATTAAGACAAAGTGCTATGGTCTGTGTATGAGGTATACTCCCCTCTAAGAGACTCATGTGTTGAAACCTTTGTCCCCAGCTGTTAAATCGAATCATTAGGAGGTCACTGGATCATGGGGGTTCTGATTTTGTCAATCGGTTAATTCACCAATATATTCAAAATGTGTCTAAACTGTTGGGGGTAAGAAACTTTAGGTAGTGGAGTACAATTAGAGCAAGGTCACCAGAGTCATGCCCTGGAAGCATAGTTTGTCCCTTTCCTGCCTGTCTCTGCTGCCATCACAATGTCAAAACCTTTGTTCTGTTCATGTTCCTTTTCATGATTTCTGCTTCCTCCTGGTTCCAGAAAGAGCAGAGCCAAGGGACCATGGACTGAAGCCTCTGCATCCAGAAGTGACATAAATACCCTTTCTTTGAGGAAGAGCATATACAACATTCTTTCCCTTGCTCTTGATTCCTTTCCCAGGAAACTGGAGGAGTCGGAGAAAGTACTCCGAAGTTGTTCTGCATGACCTAAACAAGCCATTGCTTTACAAGGTGTAAAATTTAATACTTTAATATGTCCTTAGCCTCCAGACTCCTAGTAAGCTCTCTTCTTTCCCCATACCCTGCTTGCATTTTGGGCCACACAGACACCATTCCTGGCAGTCAGTGGAATGTGGCTGAAAGTCACACAAGTGGTGAAACAGCTATCCTGGTCCTACTTACAGAGGTGCTTCACCCCATGCACTTCCTGCCCGCACTGCTCACACTTGCCTCAACCTGTCTTCTGGGTCCTTCTCCTTAAACTACTGGGTTCATTGTATTTTTCCTTGTCTTGCTTCCAGAACCTGACTGATCTTTCAAGAAGCACAAACGTGTTTACATATGCCTATAATTCATATGAGGAGACTTACACTCCCAAGAGTGACGGGGCCTGACTGCAATCCCAGCGCTTGGCAGGCTGAGGCAGGAGGGCTGCTAGAGACTAAGGCTAGCCTAGGCTTTGTACTGAGTGGCCCAGTCAGAGCTATATAGGAAGAAGCTGTCTCAAGAACAAACAAACAAGACCAACCTATGTGAGATAGTACATGCCTATACTTCTAACATTTGGGAGGTGGAGGTAGGAGGATTAGAAGTTCAAGGTTGAACAATGGATTGAGATCATCCTAGGCTATAGAAGACCCTATCTTAAAACAAGGAAAGAAAAATGGAGGCATGAGGGAGGGATGGGAAGAAAGAGGGAAAGGGGGAACATGGGCCTTAGTAGACATTAGAGAGGGAGCTTTTCATCCATTCTGTTGAAAGAATTTAAAAGATTAATGACATAAAAACCCAGGGTCTTCCTGGTGTGAGGCAGGCTCTGTACCATTGGACTAGAGCCCTAGCCCATGGGCTATTATTAGAAAAAGGCTTTTCCTATCCCCTTTAACCAAAGAACACTTAGTTACTGTCAAATGAATAATTTAAGATGACTCTTCTTGTGATCAGAGTCCAGAGGTTTTTTTTCTATCCAAGTTAATCTTATTCCTTTGGCAAAAAGAAATTCTTATAAAAGATAAGGCCAGTATAACATTTCCACTTAATATGGAGCCTAAGTTCCTTTCACCGAGTGGTTCAAAATGATTACATTTTCTCTTAACTGGGTAGCTGAAATATGTAGAGAGAGCTATAGCAATAACCTTGAAGTTTTCTTGAGGCTAAGAGACTTCACAGTGGCCACTTCTATCTGTGGCCATTTTGGGATAATTTGATAAAGTCCCTCAGTAATGAGGAAAGAGGACATGAATAAGGATAGAGGGAAACTTCGCCAGGAACTCGGTGCTTAGGCATAATGAAAATTGCTGCTTTCTTACTTCTATGAGAGTTCAAAGACCTAGGGTGATCTCCCCAAATGGCTTCAGCTAACCCGATATAGGAGAGAAGATTAGAATTAATGGCATGCTTACTGCAAAGTTTAAGTCTAATTAGCTCTCAGGCTGGCTGAGTTTCCCTAATTCATCAGTGGGATTCTGGGAAGCCAGGCAAGCAGAACAGGCAACAGGGCTAAGTCAGAAGGAAGAAGGCAGGGTAAAACAATGAACCCAGGTGATTTACTCCGCGTTTTGAGCCACCTGGCACAGAAGCTGTGACTGGTCTGTTACATGGTAAATGCGCTTCAAGCTGGAACTTGGAATAGTGGTCCATTTACACTCCGATTAATCCTCTATAACTCAGGATGCTGTTCCTAAATGGATTAAAGAACTATTTGATCTTCAAAAAGAGGTTTACAGTTGCTTTGATGATTAAGTACCTAGGGGAAGCAATGGATTATCATGGGTAACAGATTAGGAGAAGGAGGATATTAGGAACTCCCCTCCCTGGTCACATACCTGATGACTCTGAGGTTAAACTGGGACTAGGCTGACCACGTGCTGCCCTTGAATGGCCAGTAGAGATAAACAGTGGACTTGGCTAACCTAAAGGAACCCATTTTTCTCACTTCTTGGAGGAAAATCAGGGATTAGTAGAGCTTTCAAGTGTTACCTCCATTATTTCAAGGTGGCAAGCGTTGGGGAAGTACTTAGGCACGTATGGACTCAGAGAGGAAAAAGAACAAGGAGATAAATGGAAAGACCTTTCCTTCTTCCTCCCTCCCTCCTTCCCTCCCTCCCTCCTTCCCTCCCTCCCTCTCTCCCTCTCTCCCTCCCTCTCTCTCTCTCTTTCTCTCTTTCTTTCTTGACCAGAAGTTAAGTTCTGACCAATGAGTATCAGCCAGTCGACGGCAATCGGGGGAGATATCTACTGTTCCATATAGAGGTTGGTCTCTGATTTGTTTGGAGGAGACAAGCCACAAATGGAGGTTGAGGAATAGCTGGTCCTCGAGCTGCTGCTGTGCTGAGAGGAAGATGGGAGGAGAGGGTGTGATTTCTATCGGTGCGGTGATTTATCTTCGGCATCCTCTTCCTTGTAGTGCAGATTCCTGCCCAAATGAAACATATGTAAATGTTGCCCTTCCTTTTAGTTCTTGTGAGAGAGTGTGTATGAGAAATTTGATTTTTCTGTTCTTTATTGGTGGCTGTAACTGAAACGATAATGTTAGGCCAAGGGGTATTTGTTGAAACCTAATTTGTTCCTCAGATTCTTAAATGTAGTTTGAAGTTTTGTAATATGCGCTTCTTCACTGCGCAGAGTATTCAGCCCTCCCAGGCTTCAGTGACTCTATGTTACTGGAGGACGTCAGTTAACTGTAAGAAACTTGTATGAAGTATTATAATTCTGTCTACTTTTCAGACTTTTTGTGGAAAAAAAATGAAAGAGCTTGATGAAAACGTTGGAGAACTGTTATGTAAAGGAAAATCAAGTTGCAAGCTGAGACTGCTTTAAGACTTTACTAATTCGTGTATCTGAGTGGGTTTTTGCCTGCATGTGTGTTTGTGGACCACATTTCTGCATAGAGGACACCAGATCTCCTGGAACCACCATTTGGGTGCTGAGATTCAAACCTGGGTCCTCCACAAAAGCAACAAGTGGGCAGTCACAGCCGCTAAGCCACCTTTCCAGACCTAGGGAGGTTTAATTCTACAAAATTTGAACATTTTTGAAGACATGTAGACAAGATTATTCTAAAGTTTACATGCAAAGAAAAAACATATTAAAAATTGTCTAAAACAATTTTAAAAGGGAAGAGTAAGGTGAGAGAAACAATAATGGTACTCCATTTCAATCTTTAATATATATATATATATATATATACATATGTATATATGTATATATCTACAATAATCAAACTGCCTGTTCCTGGTGGGGATTATCCACACAGAGTGCCACAGAACAGACGACCCAGAGGGTCAGCTGCCTTTTATGGATAGTAGGAAGGTCAGAAAGGGCCAACAAGGAGCTTCTGGAGCATTTGAGAAGACTGTAGATTTGAATGTAGGGCCAGAAAGGTTTCAGAAGGAAACAAGAGGAACTCTTCAACAGCTACAGTTTTGTTTAAATCTCTTAGATGTTACATTACATTCATCATTCATTCATTCATTCATTCATTCATACACAACACACACACACACACACACAAATAGAAGGTAGGCAATGCTGCAAAACACTCAGGAAGCTGAGGCAGAAGGATGAGGATCATGAGATTAAAAAAAAGAGCTGTGGGCCTTTTTAAAGGTGTATTTTTATAAAAAAGACTGTGAAAGACTTTTCAAAAGCTGAAAGACTGGTGCTCTGGGAGAAGCACTGTCAAGAGGATAAGATGACAAGCCATAATTTGAAAGAAAATATTTGCAAGCTGCATGGAAGATGATGGACTTAAATCCAGAACATGTGCAAACCTCTCAACAGTCAATAATTAAATAAAGAGATTGACTAGAGACTAAGCAATAAGGGTGACAAGACATGTGACCTAAGGAGATCAATAGATGGAAAAATGTACATGACAAAATGGTCACAGCTCTAGAGGTAGAGGCAGCTAGATCTCTGTGAGGTAGAGGCTAGCCTGGTGTCTACATAGAGACTCTCAAGACAATTAGGGCTACATATTGAGACCTTATCTAACAAACAAACAAACAAAGTAAAAAGAATACTGCCCTTAATATTAAAACAGATGAAAATGTTGACCTTTACTAGCCAGCCAGAAAATGAACTGTGAAAATGATGGGGTATTACTATATACATAATAGAGGAGGAAAATAGAGACTGATAATAACACTAGTTCTGGTATAGGTGCGGAGGAACTAGGTTTTAAACACATTGTTGGTGGAAATATAAAATCATGCATTTAATATAGAAAAGAGTTTGATGAGTTTAAAAATCAGAACCTACATTTATAATACTATTGCTGGGTATTACCCCCCAACTCCAACATGGGAGCTCTGCCTACACGAAATCTCTGCATAGCTATTTATAGCAATTTTGCTAGCAAGAGCCCTGTATTAGCTAGGGTTTCCATTGCTGTGAAGAGACACCATGACCAAGGAAACTCTTATAAGGGACAACATTTAATTGGAGCTGGCTTATAGTTTCAGAGGTTCAGTCCTTTACCATCATGGCAGGAAGCATGGCCGCATCCAGGCAGACATCCTGCTGGAGAAGGAACTGAGAGTTCTATATCTTGATCTGAAGGTAACCAAGAGAGACTGTCTTTCAAACAGCTAGGTGGAGGCTCTCAAAGCCGACCTAAACAGTGACACACTTCCTCCACAAGGCTACATCTACTGCAATGAGTTCATACCTCCTAATAGTACCACTCCCTGGGCCAAGCATATTTAAACCACCAGAAGAGATCAGAGTCATTCTAGGTGTGGTCATTTAAATATGGTTAGCCCATGTGAAGTGGCAATTAACAGGAGGTGTGGCCTTAGTGGAGGAAGCGCATCACTGTGGGGATAGGCTCTGAGGCCCTATGTTCTAGCACTGCCCTATGGAAGAGACCCTCCTACTGACTGCCTGTAAAATAATCTTCTCCTGGCAGCCTTTAGATCAAGATATAGAACTCTCTCTCAGCTCCTCCAGGACCATTAATTAAGTCAGTCCCAAAAGGGCAAATACACGTTTTCTTTTATTTGTGAATTCTAGGTTTTATATAGTTACATAAAATCATGTGCATGAGTGTATGTGTTTGTGGGAGGGTGTGTGTCTGAAAGTATGTGTGTGAGAATGTGTTATGAGAATGTGTGTGAGAAGGGGTGTGTCTATAAGTGTGTGTGTGTGTGTGTGTGAGTATGTTAATGTGTGAATGTCTGTGTGAGTGTGTGTGAGAGTGTTTGTGTGAGAGAGTATGTAGAGAGAGTGTGTGAGAGTGTGTACGAGTGTGTGAATGAGTGTGTGTGTGAGACTGTGTGAGAGAGTGTTGTGAGAGAGTGTGAAAGAATGTTTGTGAGTGTGTGAATGAGAGAGAGAGAGAGAGAGAGAGAGAGAGAGAGAGAGAGAGAGAGAGAGATGGACACCATATATATATGAGAGAGAGAGAGAACATATATATGGCATGGACACAATACATGATATGAACAGAAGGAAAACTACCTGAGAGGAGAAAGGGGTAAGGGAAGGAGAAGGGACAGTAAAGAGTACAAGCATGATGTGTAAGAGAGGATGGGTTTGCACAAGGTGTTCTCTGCCTTCTACATGTATTCCAAAGCACAGAAATAACCCTCCTACTAATAATATAATATAAAACCAAGACTTAAAGGCATGCTTATATCAGATCTGGTCAATGAGAGTCTGTGGTGTTGGTTTCCATCCTGACTGTTTTTGGGTGTACTGCTTCTCCTGTGCTGAACACAATTGGTGAATTAAATGAAATCCTTTAAGTTCCCTGGGTGTTGTTGAGCACATAGGAAGTGTAAAAACATCAACCGCCCTTCTTTTTGTGCTACTGTCTAAAAACTAAAACATTTACTGGGAAATATGATGAATTTCACAAGTAGAGAAATGGATGAATGACTCAAAAAATAGAAGAATTGCAGTTGGAAGAAAGCCACCAGTAGAAGCTATGAGGGATCCACAAGGTCAAAATCTCAAGACAAGGAAGACTCCTGAAAAGTGGAGGTGACATGGCACATATAGCATTCCAGCCTAAAGTGACCCCCAAAGTGACAAGGGCAAAGATTCTAGGACTACCTTCCTTGTGGATGATAAGCCAGGATACCACCACAGTAATTTAATCCACTCAAGCTAAATAAACCACCAGGCCTGAAATAGAAATGTGATTTCACATCTCAACACTCTCATTCTTCTAATTTGAAGCAAAAAAGGAAAGTCTCTATCCTTTACGTGCTTTCTTCTTTCTCCCTTTGTCTATTCCACACAGAGGTCTTGCTGATTTCACACACTTCCCCAGGCAGTGAGAGATTGAAGAAGAGTGAGGATGGACCAGGGTAAACTTGAGATGGACCTTTGCTGAGCTGCTATTGTGCCTCAGTCTTTACAGTTAACCCAGAGTCATTGGCAAAGTAAATGTGGAACAGTCAATTTAATGCAGACCATTATCATGGTATTGTCCAACCATATTGCTTTTGTTTGGCTGTGTGGTCTTAGTCCCTCATAGAAGTAGGCCAAGCTGGGCAGGGAGAGATGGTTCAACTGTTCTTCCAGAGGACCTGTGTTCTGTTCCTATGAACCACATGACAGCTCACAACTGTCTGCAATGCCAGTTCATTGTGATCCAATTTCTGTATTAGTTACCTTTCTATTCCCATGATAAAACACAGGATTTATGGAAGAAAGGATGTATTTGGGCTTATGGTTCTTGAAGGAGGAGAGTCCATGATGGTAGAGCTCAGGAATGGTAGTTGGGTCAGAAAGCTGAAGACTTATATCTTGAACCTTAATGAGAAAGCACAGAGTGAATTAGAAATGGTGGCTGGCGGTGGAGGCGGGGGTGGGGGGGCTTTGAACACCCAAGGCCTGCCAGCAGTGACATACCTCTTTCAGCATGACCACGCCTTCTAAACCTCCCCAAATAGCACTTCCAACTGGGAATGAAGTATTCTAACGCCCAAGACTACGGGGGACATTTCATTCAAATAATGGCAGATGCCCTCTTTTAACCTGTGTGGGAATCCAGCATGCATATGGCAGGGAAAACACTTATACAAATAAAAATCAAATAAATAAATTGCTGGGTATGGTGGAAGTTGCCTTTAATTCTAGCACTCAGAAAGCAGAGGCAATAAGATCCTCATGAGTTCAAGGTCAGCCTTTATGATATATTAAGGATCAGGACAGCCATGGCTACACAGTGAGACGCTGTCTCAGAAACTAACATGAATGAATAAAATAAATATATTATTATTTTTAAAGAACTAGGTCAGGTCCCTAGAGAGCCATCAGCATATCTCTGCTCCGGGATGGAAACATGACATTTGTCCAAATGACAAGTTTGTGGAGCCACCACCTATTATTCTAATCACTTCAATACCTTTAAAAATTCATGCCAGATACAGTTAAGCTTTGTATACACGCTCCTCTCTACACAGTGGATAAATGTCTGCTTTGAATTATATGTGCAGCACATATAAAGCATCACTGCTAACTAGCATTATTTACGTAGAAATGTTAAAACATTCCTGTGAAATATCACTGATGGACAAGTTGAGGGAAAGCCTCCATTTTCCTGGTCATCACTCACATGGGGAGAGATTTCATTTTCTCTCCTCCATTATATAGATGAGTTAGCTTAAAGGAGAGATGGGGCAGTGGGTACTAGATCCAGCCTTGCTTACAGGGTCATCTTTCAGGTTAGTTTGTTCTTCCTTCCCAAGAGGCAGTGCTGTGAAGTGTGTAGTAAGTGGTGAGGCTACACACTCCTCCTACCTCCCCTCAGACTCTGATTTGCACTTCTTCCTGGCTCACTCTGGATTGGTTATCCTTTAGTTTGTATGCATTTTTTTCTCTCACAATATTTCCCACAAGCCTTGTCTTCTGTTTACCTTTTTCTTGTTTTATTCCCTTCTTCTTATTGGACATATCACCCAAGCAAAGGTGCATGTGAAGTCCTCAGTTTTTTTCCCTGGCAAAAGTAGTGCAAAGGAAAAGGGTTGCTTACAGCTCATACTTCAGTCTATGTGGAAGGAAGTCAAGGCAGCAGCGACTCAAAGCAACCAGATACATCACATTCACAACCAGGAAGCAGGGAAAGATAAAGCATACATCTGCTCAGCCCCCCTTCCCACTAATGTGGTAAGGGATCCCAGCAACGGAATGGTGCCACCCACAGTGAACATGTCTTCTACCCCAAGATGAACCCCAGCCCTCGGGTGATTCCAGATTCTGCCAAGTTGGCAACACTAATCATAACAGGTCGTATCTTTGTGTTTCTTGTACATGTGACTAGTAAACTGACTGGCTGGGGTCATGAGGTGGTCTAGGTTTGCTGCTCTGTTGTGACCACCTTAAAATCTTACATTTGAATAAGAATTCCACAGCTTTTTTCACAGGACTCACTAATTATGCATCTGGCTGGGTTGGCTGCAAGTAGAAACCAATGCTGAAATCAGTTTATCCTCATAAATTTTCTACCATTGCTGTTTTCTCTTCTGGTATCCAGCACTGCTATTGAATGGTCTGACATGGTTCTGATTTCCTTCCTCTTGGCCTTTTTTCAATCCTGTCTCCTCAACAGCTCCCACTTCCCAGAATAGGCTTGAGCACATTGGTACAGGAGACAACATCCTGAACAGAACACCAATAGCTCAGGCACTAAGATCAACAAAAATAATTAGGATCTCATGAAACTAAAAAGCTATGTAAGGCAAAGAACACCCACAGAAGATCAAAATGGCAGCCTACAGAATGGGAAAAGATCTTCATCAACTCCACATCTGACAGAGGGGTGATATCCAAACTATATAAAGAACTCAAGAAACTAGACACCAATAAACTAAATAATCAAACTAAAATGGGGTATAGACCTAAACAGAGAATTTTCAACAGAGGATTCTCAAGTGGCCTAGAAGTACTTAAAGAGAAGTTCAACGTTCTTAGCTATGAGGGAGATGCAAATTGAAATGACTCTGAGATTCCACCTTATACCTGTCACAATGGCTGATATCAAGACCTTGAGAGGCAGTTCATGCTGGAAGGATGTGAAGCAAGGGGGACACTCCCACTTGCTGGTGGGAGTGTAAACTTGTATAGCCAGTTTGGAAATCAATATGGCAATTCCTCAGAAAATTGGAAATCCATCTTCCTCAAGACCCAGCTTTAGTACTCCTAGGCATATTCCCAAAGCATAACCTATCCTATGACAAAGACACTTGCTCAGTTATGTTTATAGCATATTTATCCATATAGCCAGAAGCTGAAAACAACCTCGATGCCCTTCAACAGAAGAATGGATATAGAAAATGCACACTTACACAATGGAGTATCTATCACTCAGTTGTTAAAAGCAACGACGTCAGGAAATTTGCAGGCAAGTGGGTGGAACTAGAAAAAAACCATCCTGAGTGACGTAACGTAGACCCGGAAAGACAAACACGGCATGCACTCACTTACAAGTGGATATTAACTGTAAATAAAAACAATCCTGGTGCAGTCTATAAACCTAGAGAAGCTACAAAACAAGGAGGGATTAAGTAGTGGGGAGAGGGGCACAAGGGCCTCAAAGGGAAGGTGAACTGGAATAGATTTTACAGGTGGTCTGGGGGCCACTGGAGTTGGAAACAGGAGGAAACCAGTGGGTTCTAGGAGAAAGGGAGAAAATTTTGGAAGAAGTGACTAGAGTTGGGGTAGCATTGGGGACTAGACCAATGGAAATCTATGAGAATGAAAGCTATGAGAGTAACCCTAGCAAAGACTCCTGATGATGGCAGACAGGGAGCTGGTTCATCTTCTGTAACCAGGCAAGGCCTCAATTGGAAGGACTGGGACACCAACCTAGACACCAAACCTTCTACCTATGGTTTATCCTGCCTGCAGAATGTGCTGGGACTGAAGCCTAGCAGAACCATCATCAGAGAGACCAGAGAGACTTTAACTGATAGGAACAGATGAAGAGTCCCACAGCCAAACAGTAGCCAGAGCTCAGGGAGTCCTGTGGAGGAGGAGGAAGGTTGGAAGAACCAAAGGGATCAGGGACACCTGGAGAACACAGTCCACAAAATCAACTGACTGGGACTCATGGGAAGTTGCAGAGATCAGGGAACCTGTAGGGGACTGACCCAGGTTCTCTGTATATATGTTATGACTGAGTTCTTGTGGGAATAATAACGTGGGAGTGCAGCTATCCTTGACTCTTTTGCTTACTTGTGGAACCCTTTTCTTCCTACTCAGTTGCCTTGTCCAATCTTGGTATGATGGTATGTGCCTGGCTTTATTGTGGTTGGTTTGGTTGATATCCTAGGGAGGCGTGCTCTTTCTGAGGGGAGGCAGAGGTGTGGGTTCATTGGAGAGAGGTAGTAGGAGGGTCTGGGGGAGGGGAGGGAGGGGAAACTGCAGTTGGGATGTAATATATGAGAAAAGAATAAAAAAAAAAACCCAATACAATCAAAAGCTCCTACTTCTCTACATCTTCTGGAGGAACTGAAGTTCTGATGCTGCTCTTGGATTGGGTTTTCCCTGTATGAGACTTTAATCACTGTGACACAATACCTGTTGTGGCAGGAAGAACATGGCCAGGCAGAGCAGCTCACTTCATGGTAGGTAGGAAGCAGAAGGAGTGACAGGAAGAGGGTGGATAAGGCACATCTTTCCCAGACTCACCCTAGTGACCTACTTCCTTCTGCCAGGCCCGATACTTGGCAAAGTATCACCACCAGCCAAGGCCTCAACCTTGGAGTGAGTAGGGACACATCATATCAAATGATAGCATGTTTTTGTTAGTTTCTTTGTATATTTTGTGTCCTCAGATTCTTGAGGCCACAGAGCAGTTGCACCCTACCCTTTTGTTGGTTTTCTTTTTCTTTCCATGATTCCTCTTTATGAATTTATGATTTTTTCTTTTCTATAAAGAGAGCTCAAGGCCAGGACATTTTTGCACCCTGAAATTATGTGAATGGACTTTCTATATAGAATTTCTATATAGAATTTCCGGCATTATCTACTTTCTCACTATTACCTATAAATTGTTTTTGTCCTATTTCTGATATTTTGCCTTATACTTCAATGCTTCGATTATATTTGTAATTTCCTATAGTGTTTTGCTTAGTCATGATTACTGCCTTTGCTGGGCCTACTTTTCCTTTTAATATGGGTATGTTCTTCTCTTTTATCTATGTGACTGCATATATAAACAGCAGAACACACATGTACTATATATGCAAATATTCCTCGCTTTTGTTTGTTTGTTTTTTAATTAGCCATGACCTCATCATCCTCAATGTTTCTGCTCAATGTTTTTGCTTCTGTTTTCTGAAATAATTAATTAGAGGAATGTCACTTGGGGTTCCTGATTATATCAATGACAGATATTTTTAAATTTTATTTATGATTTATTCATTATATGTATGTATGAGTGTGAATGTGGTATGTGAACATGTGTGTGTATGAGAGTGTGTAAACCATATTCCTCAACACAATGGACTGAAATGCCCTGAAACTATGAGCCAAACTAAATACTTCCCTGTTTGCTTTTGTGCTGTGGAAAGGACAGGACCTGAGTAGGGTGGATGTAGCAGGATATGGAAGGATGCAGGAGCATGTAGCGGGATGTATCAGGATGTAGAAGGATGTAGTGGGATGTATCAGGATGTAGAAGGATGTAGAAGGATGTAGCGGGATGTATCAGGATGTAGAAGGATGTAGCGGGATGTATCAGGATGTAGAAGGATCGGACCATCTCAGACCACAGGTGCTTTTATTATTAAGAAGGCAAAAGTAAGGGAAATAAGGAACCAAAGGCAATTGTAGACGATTCTATCCAGAGGCAGTTGGGCTAGGGACCTCTCTATCGGGAGCTAGAACTTTGTCCTGAAGTCTTATTAGCTTGTCAGTGAATGGCTCTACCACTTTTGTCTAATATTCTGTCTCAGTGACATAAAGGTAATCAAGCAGCCTTCAAGTTCTGAGTCTTTCCTGTGCTCTGTAAAGGCTGCAGGACTCTCTTCTTGCTGCTGCCTCCCTGTGTGGGCAGTAAGGCCTGCTGGACTCACTCTCCTGGATGGCTAACCCAGCTCCCTGCCTATTCATTGCCTAACATCCCTGCCCATTTCTAATTCTCCCAAACTTATTGGTACATGTGACCAGCTTCTGCCCTTCATCTACTCTACCTCCTCCTGACTTATCTTTTTTTTTTTTTTTTTATGTCCTTGCCTCCATGTTGGAGGGTTTAGGAGGGAACAAAGATATATTTCTTTAAGTAGAATTCCTAAGTAACCTTTCAAAGTCTTTCTAGCACTCTAGGTACATGTCTGAATCTGGAGATGAATCTGGAGAGTATCCAAGAGAGGGATAAATAAAAGAGAGAATCAGAATGCTATATTTGACAAGGAATGTCCTAGCTCTATAAATAGATCTTTGATATCAAGGACAAACCAGAGACTCTTTTCTTTGGAGGTCATTCAGCTGTCTAGGTTTTGGAAAATAAAGTTCAATGTCCATCTAGGGGAAATTCCATACTTCTTTATGAGAAGAAAAATTGTATAGTGAGATCACAGACTTTATTGCTTTTGGTAGGCTTTCTTCCTGGAATATTATATAAATTCATTTCAAAATTACTTCTGGAGGGGAATGACCTTGTTTAAAAAATGTGGCAACAGGAAAAAAGGGTTAAGTGTGAGGATGATGAGGATGATGGAATTGAGGTTATAATGTACTCTGAAACATGCACCCCGACCCCAAGATTCCATAGAAAGATGGCTGTGTGATAGATCTGTGAGAAACCAGGAAAGTAGGATAGTAATGTTCAGGGTAAAACCCCCTCACTCCTCCTGTGTTCTTGAATATTTAAAACATTTTATAATAAAATGTTAGGAGAAACAAGGCTTGTGATGACCGAGGAAGGAACAATGCCTCCAGACAGATGCTGATCCTCCAAAGAAGCCAGAGATGATGAAACTCAGGCCGTCGGGGGCAGTTTTTCTGCACGGCTCTTAGCACTTCTGCTCTAAAGACCTGGAGCTCACGTTGTGGCCAGAGTCCATGCTGCTTTGACCTGATGGGAAGACCAAGGCCAAACTCTGCCTTTGGGATCCGGAGATTCCCAATCCAGGTGCTGAGCATTCCGAAGTAAGAGATATTGATTGATATTGGCCATGGCTATAGGATGAATTCCTGACAAACTGATGCAGAATAATATTTCTTATGTCATCTGCTTCATTTTTATCCTTATTTAACTTTGTAATTTCCATTGGCCAGTTCTGAAGATGACGGTCTGGGTTAATGGACGCTGAGGGGTGTTGGCCAAATGGCTGTTAGTCTAAAGTAGTATTATTCTGTCTTGATATCAGAATTATGGGCTCAGTCGGGCCAGTTTGGTTTGTGTCAACCATCACCCTAAGGAAGAAATAGAACCCGATCCTCACGGTCTCCCTTGATGGTATTACCTTTGTGACAAAATGAAAGTGAAAGCAAGTTTGTTTCATGTCCACTTTCTGTTGCTTTTTAAAAAGTAATTTTCTTATGGCCTCAGGAGGTACTTGATAGAATTAACTTCCTAGTCATTTATGAGTTTATCTGGGTGTAAACATTTTGCCTTTTAAGAAAGCACTCTAATAAAGTCTTTTAAAAGTTGGTGGCATTAGTGAAAGAATGCAGAGGTTGCTGGAGGAAATATTTTATGGAAATAGAAATACCAAGTGTATATTTATCTTACATATTCATCTACTCCCCTGTTGCTGCTGCTGATAATTGGGGCATTGTCTTGAATATAGTGTGACTGTTCATTAATATCTGTTCATTAGGGAATATTCGTTCAAGGATCCTCTAAGCATGTGGTCATCTGCAGGTCTACAATGTTCGTTGTTCTTCAGATTTTTTTTTTCATCAAACTTCATGAGCACCAGCAAATTTTAAAAAAGAGTTGGAAAATGCCATATTCTGGAGGCTCTATCAGTGCTTTAAATGTTATTAAAAGGAACTGCTTACACTTCCAGATTTGGAGGTTCAGTGGCTCTAGTGCAATCCCTTCATTTTATAAATGAAGAGATGGGGATTTATATGATTTTCTGTGGGCTGTAAAGGGTAAATGGCAGAGCAGTTGCTAGACATTTGCTCTCCTGGTCACCGGGCAAACTTTTCCTCTTCAAGACAACTAGACCTGTTCACGGCAGACTTTTGCTTGTTATTTAGTACATCTTCTTAGTCACCAAATTACGAATAGCTTTGTTCATATCTGTTAGGAAAGCCAACTCTCTAAAAAGTATGGCCTATTAATAAGATAAGCAGCCTGATTCAAGTGAGCAAAATATTTAAACACGTACTTCCAAAGTAAAATATAGCAATAACTGTAGTCTCCTGCCGATTATCATCATTAGTCAGGAAGATGCAAGAATAGTCCACGATGGGATATAATTGATTACATACTCACTGAAACAGCTTGAGTAGGAAAAACTACATAAATACCCGGTATTGGAGAAGATGGAGCACAATCAGGACTCCTTTGTTGTTTTTTGAGACAGTCAAAGTAGCCAAAGCTACTGGGCCAGAACTCACTACAAAGCCCAGGTTAGCCCAGGTTAACCTCAAACTCATGATCCTCCACCCTAAGCTCCCAGAGTACTGATACTAGAGGTGAGTGTTACCCGAACCCTTTGTAAGTAGAACTCTTTACCCTTGTGCTGGGAAGGTGAATGAAGACAACACCATGGGAAACCTCTTCTCGGCTTCGGAAAGTTAGCTGCATATTTGAGTGCAACTGACTGAACATGACAAAGAGTGCCCACATGGAAGCCTGTGTCCACACGATCCATCATGAGGTGGTTTGTATCCTGCAGAAACTCCAATGGTTTTGTTTTGTTTTTGAGTCAAGTCAAGGTGGTCTCAACTTGTGATGTAGTTGAGGATAGTCTTGAACTTCAGGTTTCTCTCCTTCAGTTGGAGAGCGCTGGATTGCAAACATGCCTGGTTTCCAAGCTAAAAAGAGTCATGGTACCCACCTATAGTGAACAACTTGATGGCATAGCCATATAAAGCCATGTCCAAGACATGTATCTCACACATGAGGGCTTACGGAAAATAGGGTGTTTTCAGACATACAAAGTTAAAATGTATCAAGACAACATTCTCCTGTGTTGAAGATGGACCTTAAGTTAAATTATAAGTTAATAAGAGAAAGAACACAGACATACTGAAGAATCCATGTGAAGACAGACACAGAAACCTGAACACCACTGCCACAAGCCAAGAAACCCAGAGCCATCAGAATTTGGAGAAGACAAGAAAGCTTTAAACATTGATTGGCTCTGTGATCCTGCCCAGTCCTTGGCCACAGACTTCTAGCCTCAAGAAACTGCAGTTTTAGGTTTTAAGTCCAGTCAGTGTGTTCTGATTTGTTACTTCAGTCTGCGGATATTGACATACTGTGTGAGTTTGTTTTTATGAAAAATGCTGTTTCATCTGTACCGACAGAAAGCAGCATGTCAGCCATTGCCTGCCTGATCCTAGTGACTAAGGGAAGGGTGGATTGCCAAAGGGCCAAGGCAGGTTGCAGGGTGGTAAAGGCGTATTCAGCGTTTAAGGTGTGGTATCATTTCACAGGTCAAATTTTGAATGAGTGCGTTTGATTGTGATACCTTATTAAATGTATTGGTTAGATGCAGTGCTTATTTTTAAAGACAGATGGTCTTCGAGCACACAGATACCAAAATACCCATGACTGGCTTAGGACTTCACTTCTGTTAAGCCTCTTACTAAAGATGTGTGATATTTTCTTCCCTCTCTGGGAACAGACTGGAGATGCAGAACTTTTGTCTGGCTTTGTATTCTGTAGAATACGAAGTAAATGTTCAGAAGAAAGTAGTTGTGTTAGATAATATGTTTTTCTGTTACTTTCCAAAGTTCAAAGTCAAGGTTGGAACATTAAAAAAAAAAAATTAAAAAGCTATGAAGCTGTTTATACCGGTCCCATCTGTTTTCCCCAAATAGATCAACATTGCTTAGAGCGGTTGTTGTGCTCTCTGCCCCCTTTCTCTCATTCCTCCTCTGCTCTCGCCCCTGCACTTGAAAGCGAGTGTGTGTGTGTGTTTGTGTGTGTGTGTGTGTGTATGTGGTGTGTGTGTGTGTGTGTGTATGTGGTGTGTGTGTGTGTATGTGGTGTGTGTGTGTGTGTGTGTGTATGTGGTGTGTGTGTGTGTGTGTGTGTGTGTATGTGGTGTGTGTGTGTGTGTATGTGGTGTGTGTGTGTGTGTGTGTGTGTGTGTATGTGGTGTGTGTGTGTGTGTGTGTGTGTGTATGTGTGTGTGTGTTGGGGGAAGGGCCAGCAGCATCTCCCTGAGGAAGAACATTACACTGTTGGAGGAAACAGCTCTCCCTAGCCTCGGATGCTTTTAAATCCTTCAAGCAAAACTTCTTCCCTGTCAGCCCTTCAACCAGAAACGGCATTTACTCAGACGTAGCTAGAGATGTGATTTTTACCTCTGTAATATGAATTTTCACCAAGTTTCTTGGTACTGAAGTGTGAAATCCTTGGACCTCATCCTGAGAAGAAGTCAGGTTAAGGTTGGGGAGAATTCAATAAGCATCTGCTAGAGCGCTCTGTCTTGGAGCTGTGTCATGCTTCCCTCAGGCCTGCCGAGCTTGCTGAGCTCATAATCTACTGGCTGAGTCTCTCTTCAGACAGGAAGGTGTCTTACTTTTTTTCTCTCCATTATTCGTTTAATTATTAACTCTCCCTCTCACAGTCCTTCTCTCTTTCTGGGTCTTTTCTGGGTCTGTTTTCAAGTTGCTTTGTTTTGTCCTGTATTTCTCTTTGCTGTTTAGTCTATGGTATTATTTAATCAGTTCGTTTCTTCAAGGCTTCTGGGGCGAGTCTTCATTGTGACCATAGACTTTGACAAAAGGGTTATCCAATAATTAGATCAATATTTAAGTTTAAAAATGTTTTCTTCATTTTTACTTTCTGTGTGTGATGTTTTACCTGCATAGCTTATGTGTGTGGATGTGTATATAATGCCTGCAGAGGGCCGAGGGGGCTTTAGATGCCCTAGGACCAGAGTTTCAGCAATTGCGAGCTGCCATAAAAGCACTGGGAATCAAACCTGGGTCTTCTGGAAGAATAGCCAGTGCTTTTAACTACTAAAACACCTCTTCAGGTCCCAATATTTATGTTTTTTTTTAAATGAACACTTATATTTTGATCCTTCAAAGCCTTTTTTATGTCTTAGTCTCTCTCGATAGTCTCAAAGGCCCTCCATTTCTGCTGTGCTGTAGTTTTTAATCTGGCCGCCTCCTGGGCCTCTTCAGTGTGAGATGGAGTTCAGACAATCCCTGTGTCTTCCTTCTTTGGTTGCAACACACACACACACACACACACACACACACACACACACACACACACACACACACACACACACACTTATTTTTGCTCTCTCAGGGCTTCCCAACATCAGACAGTCAGGCCAGGTAATTTTCTGGGATTTCTCAACTCCTGCAAACCTAACCTCTTCCCCACATCTCGGACACATTCTGTTTATATCTGAGATAGAGATTAAAGACTCAGACTAGAGTGTCTAGGGGTGGAGTTACAAGGGAACACAGCAAAGGTTTAAGGCTCTTTGGTGTGGGCTGTTTTAATGGTTATCAGGCTTTCTGGAAAGTATATGAAAATATTTATAGTCATACATAATAATAAAATATGTAAAACCATACACATTCTTTTAAGTACATAGTTTAGTAAGTGTGCATTGACTTCTTCCCCTTGTCTAGTATTACTTTCATGGACTCAGTGAGCTACTGTGAACTGTGGTAAAAAATTTACATGGGAAATTCAACAGTAAATAATTCATGTTTTAAATGACTTTTATTGCTACACATGACTATGATGGTTCTATATTATTATTTACTCTAGGTATGTATGTATAAAGAAAGCACAGAGGGGCTGGGGATTTAGCTCAGTGGTAGAGCGCTTACCTAGGAAGCGCAAGGCCCTGGGTTCGGTCCCCAGCTCCGAAAAAAAAGAACCAAAAAGAAAAAAAAAAAGAAAAAAAAAAAAGAAAGCACAGCATAGAACTACCTTCAGTTGGAGGCATGGACCAGGCGTGGGAGAAAAGAAAAGAAAATCAACTGCTGTGTATAAAAAAGTTCTCTCTGGGGTGCCTGGTTGGTTGGTATTGTTGTTCTTCCTATGGGGTTGCAAACCCCTTCAGCTCCTTCAGTCCTTTCTTTAACTTCTCCATTGGGGACCTTGTTCTTTGTCCAATGGTTAGTTGTAAGCATCCTCCTCTGTATTTGTCAGGCTCTGGCAGAGCCTCTCAGGAGACAGCTATATCTAACCCACAGATTAAGAACCATTGGTCTATACCACGTCTCCTTAGATAGGGGATAGGGTTTTACAAGCAACTCCTTTACAAGGAAAATTAGTGTGTGCTTTATTAGGTGCCATCTTGCACATGTCCTCCAGGAGCATTTAGCTGTAGCTCTACAGGGTTCAATGACACTGCCTTGTCTTCCTTGTGTGCAAAGTAGCAGCTCAAGCTCATCCAAGGATGACTTTCTCATCCTTTCTACGGACCTTCGCTCTTCCAAAAAACAATGCAAGTCAAAGCAGTTCTTTTAGTGGGGAGTACTCTGGGACCAGATCCCAGTTCTGTAGCTCAGATTGGTTTTCAACTATTAAGTACAGCAGGACCACAAATAAAGGGCAAAAATAAAAAAAAAATCTCAGAAGTACCAGTTAACTTCCTATAGCTGGATGGAGAGAGCTGGTTTTAAAATCTGGGTATGAATCACGTCTTTATTTATCCTGAACACAGGCTGACAGAAGTTCTCAAAGAAGAGCTATAGTTGCTAAGTGATCACTTAATTTTTGTATAGTCCAATGTTCTGTTTACAAAAACTGACCCATCAGCTCTCTACAAGCATCAGGCTGAATCCTTAAGTACACAAGAAAAGCAGAGTTTAGGTCATGGTGAGACTTTTGCCTTTTTGATAAAAAGTGAATGGTTGCCTGCTTCCTAACTCAGTATTGATGTAGAGAGCAGACCTCTGCACCAAGGCCTTCCAACCATGAGCATCCTAAAATGATGTCTGCCTATTTTCGTTCTTTCCTGGCTCAGGAGCAGTCTGCTTTGCCTGGAGCCAACAGGTTCTGGGGAGATGAATGTCATATAGTCTGGACAGCTAGCAGGAGCTGCAGGCTCATGGGAAAGTTGCCTAATAATAGTTAAAATAGGTCTTTGCTTTGAGGAAACCTTTAAAGTTCCTTGTGCATGATTTTTTCTGTGATCCTCACACAAGCCCCGACTTACTTGGTTCCTGTAGCTCCTTAGAATCTGCTCTTGGTTCCTGATTTCTACCTCTTGAAGATCTGGCAAGTTTCTGCAATTATAGGTAGATCACTTCTCTCTCTTTTGACAATGGGGGATAATTAAATTGCAGAATAGATTAGATGTTGTCAAGTTTGTTTTGTTCCCCTTCTTTAAATGTACTTACATAGAATTCCCTTTGACTCTGACCACAAGGGAACTGATATGGACCAAACATCAGAGTCTATTTTACATCGAGACTCTTACCTTTAATTGCCTAGGTGCTGAGGGCAACCTACCTAGTGCTTGACATCTGGAGATTTTCAAAGTCCAAGTCATGTTTCCATGGGAGGTGCCCAGCGTCCTGAGCACCTCCACAGTTGATGTGCATCACTCTGGAGGTCTCCTCTTTTCTAAATATAGCACCTTTGACGTCAACCTCTACAAATCACTTTGTCTGGGTAGAAGTTGGCTAATTTTGGAATTTCCCTTCATTGCCTCAACACTAGCAATGGTACTTCCTATTAGTTGGAAAGTGGGCTCAAGGACTTCCGGTCACAAACAGTCACACTCCTAAATATTCTCGGTCCCTCAGGGAAAGCGCAATCACCAAGGGAAGGCAAGCTCTTCCTTTCCATCAGCCAACAGCACCAGAAGCTACTCGAAGTCTGATTTGTGTTTCCCTGAAAGAAGAAGAAGTGAAACTGAGTAGGAGGGAGGGGAATTAATTTTGAACCAGCCTAGTGACAGTTTGAATACTGTTCTGTTTTGGATCAGAAATATCACATAAAGTCACAGGTAGAGATTTTATTCAAACTCGCTGTTCTATTAAGAGCCAGTGGAGAGTTTCAGAGGTGGGCTTGTCAGAAGGGAAGGAGGTCGGTGGAGATGCACCCTGGAAAATATCCATTTCTTTCTCCTTTTCTCATCTCATCAGCCACCATGAAAGTAGTTTGACTTTTCCATACACTCCTGACAGTGGTGTATGTCTTCAAATCAATGGGTCTAAGTGAATATGAACAGAAATCTCTGAACCAAAATAAATTCCTTCTGCTTTTAAGTTCTTTATATAATGTGGTTTAACACTGTGACTGAAGGCTGACTACCTGCTTACCTTGTCCAAGCTGCTCATAGATGCTTCAGTATGACAACTGAACTCCATCCTGTTGGGATTGGTTCTAATGCTTGGAATTAATCCAGTCCCCTAAATTGGGATCTGCATGTCCAAACACTGAATTGAGGACACTGCATGTCCTTGTCCCCAATTGATTTTTGATTGATCAGTAAAGAACCAATGACCAATGGCTGGGCAGGTAGACTGAGGTGGGACTGGAAGAGAGAAGGGGGGGGGGGATTGCTATGATTTGGAGGAAGACAGATCAGATTTAGAGCTACAGAAAGAAAATCACCCAAAATGTAGGTGAGAAGGAGTGTAATCCCCAGAAGAACCGCCCAGAAGTGTCCTGGGCAGCAAGGACTAGTGAGCCACACAGAAGAAGCCATGGTAACAGAGATAAAATATAGAATTAGAGGGCCAGGAGCAGGAGTATGAGAGTGAAATGTGTGCAAGCTTTGGAGAGGATTAGAACTGCCCTGCCTTTGAGCTAGTCAAGGCATGTTTAAAATTAACATGTATGTATGCATGTGTGTGTTTATGTGTCTCTTTCATTGGTGAATCCAGATAACTCTTGGGCGAGTGTACTTGTGCAACCTGTTGGGAGCACAAAATGGTTTAGCTAACTCATTACTACACCATCCAAAGGAGTTGTTACTCAGGGGAAAGGGCAAACTGGAGGAGCCACTTGGCCATACAATTTAATCAGTTGATTTTCCCACTTTCAAACCAGAACAACAACGAAAATTCAATAATCAAATTTCAGGTGTGGGTGGAGAAGTCAGGGCCAAGCAGCCTCAGCCTG